>NW_019154090.1:33226474-33297956 GCF_002288905.1 Enhydra lutris kenyoni
GAAAGAAATGAACATTCTTGAAGGGAGGCATTTTGTTTTTCTCCTCTTTGCATCTTCTGAGTGTCTAGCATGGAGTTTTCGTAAATGGAAGACAATTATGTAATAACTCTTTAAAGCAGAAAGGGGGGGTGCCTGGGTGGCCCAGTGGGTTAGAGCCTCTGCGTTCGGCTCAGGTTGTGATCCCAGGGTCCTGGGATCGAGCCCGCGTCAGGCTCTCTGCTCAGCAGGGAGTCTGCTTCCTCTTCTCTCTCTGCCTGCCTCTCTGCCTACTTGTGATCTCTGTCTGTCAAATAAATAAATAAAATCTTTAAAAAAACCATACACACACACACAGAAAGAGGAATTGGAGGCAAGAAATAAGGCTATGTATGAAACAGTTTCTTACCTGCAATTCCAAAATCCCATTCATTGGCAACTCATTCAGTTCAAAAGGGACCAAAACTGACCCAGGAAACTTCTTTTGTGATCTATACCCCACTTAGTTTCACTGCAGAAATATTAATGTTTGAATATGGAGTACTGACTCAAGCTCTACTAGTATATGACATATAGCTCATATTTGGAAAACAAAAAAATTCTGAGATACATCTGGGCCCTTGGGTTTCAGGTACAGTTTTGTGGATTGTATTCTAATAATACAGTGGAATATGGGAAGTAATCGGAGACTGAACTGAAAATACCTCAGTGGGAACAGAGGTAAGAAAATACAGGAAGACTGCTGAAGTGAAATTAAAGTCTTGGCTAATAAACTGAGTCATCAGAAAAGGAAGATTTAAAAAGAAAATATGTAATTAGACCCATTTTAGTAAACAAAACAACTGAGGTACCAGAAAATATGGAAGCAAAACTGCATGCCCTATCTATGAAGAACCACGGAACCATTTTGTTCTGGTTTTATTGCCAGATTGTTTAACTTGTTCCCTTTTAATCTCACAAACACTTTTGCATGGGAAAATTTAAAATGGTGGTTTCCAAATTCAGCGGGGCTTTATAATTATCAGATGGATAATTAGATGCAGATTTAATATGTAGATTCTTGGCCCCTGTCACAGACATTCTTAATTTGTAGGTTTGCAATGTAGGTATGTAAGTCGTTGATGCTTTGTAACACACTTTTCCAGTGATTTCTGATGCAGATGATTCATGGCCCATATTTTGAGAAACACTGACTTAAAACCAAATCAAGGACTTCTGAATATGCACTGCTACAATAAATCTTTACCAGGCTTCAGGTTATCTGATGATTTTTTCAAATCCTCTAAATTTGTTATCTATTTTTTTTCCTACCCAGGAAGCTTCCTTGCAACTGGGAATAACACCTCTAGGGAATATTTTCTCATGGAGTTCTGCTAGAAAACTTCCAATCCTAACACACCCCCTCAAGGCAGTCAATTAGCCTGGAGTTGAACATGTGGCATCAGGTGGTCCAATCAAGAGCCCTTAACTGGGAGTTTTCTATCTGGAAACAAAGAGACAAGGAAGTCTCTCCCTGGTTACAGTGCTTTATAAGCTCTGAGAGACTACCTAAGGACTTATCTGCCATGTAGGTGGTTCACAGTAAGAGAAAAGGAAGTTAAGATGCAGTGAGGATCCTCGCCAGCATCTGTCATTTCCTGACTTGTTAATTTTAGCCATTCTGACTGGTGTGAGGTGATATCTCATTGTGGTTTTGATTTGTATTTCCCTGATGCGGAGAAAGGGGAACCCTCCTACACTGTTGGTGGGAATGCAAGCTGGTGCAACCACTCTGGAAAACAGCATGGAGGTTCCTCAAAATGTTGAAAATAGAGCTACCCTATAACCCAGCAATTGCACTACTGGGTATTTACCCTAAAGATACAAACGTAGTGATCCAAAGGGGCACGTGCACCCAAATGTTTATAGCAGCAATGTCTACAATAGCCAAACTATGGAAAGAACCTAGATGTCCATCAACAGATGAATGGATAAAGAAGATGTGGTATATATACACAATGGAATACTATGCAGCCATCAAAAGAAATGAAATCTTGCCATTTGCGACAACGTGGATGGAACTAGAGGGTATCATGCTTAGCGAAATAAGTCAATTGGAGAAAGACAATTATCATATGATCTCCCTGATATGAGGAAGTGGAGATGCAACATGGGGGGGTTAAGGGGGTAGGAGAAGAATAAATGAAACAAGATGGGATCGGGAGGGAGACAAACCATAAGTGATTCTCAGTCTCACAAAACAAACTGAGGGTTGCTGGGGTGAGGGGGGTTGGGAGAGGGGGTTGGGGTTATGGACATTGGGGAGGGTATGCGCTGTGGTGAGTGCTGTGAAGTGTGTAAACCTGGCGATTCACAGACCTGTACCCCTGGGGATAAAAACACATTATATGTTTATTTTTTTAATTAATTAATTAATTAATTAAAATAAAATTTTTAAAAAAAGATGCAGTGAGGAAAGCAGAGGCAAAAGTCTGAGCAGAAGTATTCTGGTTCAAGACAATCATGTCTCTTGGCTTTTCTGAAAGTTATATGAGTCCCCCTATTCTCCAAATAGTTTTTCCTACGACCTGAATGCTGTGGCTAAGTTTCTTGTGACCCAATTTGCTTCACTTCTTAATCTATATGTTCTTATTTTATTTTTATTATTTTAGAAAATTCATTCTGAATCAACAACTATACGTGTTATTACATTTCCAGTCTTCGTTTTTCTTAATATGTCCTGACATGTAGGACCTTCCTAAATAGTTGCCAGAAGGTAGAACGACTCTGTTTCTATTCAATCTAAGATTGTTCATTAGTGCAAAGAAAACTAAAAAAAAGTATTCTTGTGCAAAGGATAATCTTAATAACAAACTTTATCATGAATCAATAATTTCTGAAAGTTAGTTACCAAAGTATAGCTATATTACTAAATATTTGCTGCAGTAATAAACTATTGCAAAATTTCAGCAGTTTGCAATAGTAAACATCTACTGCTTGCTAACAGAACCGTGGATTAGCTGCAGTACCCCTGCTCTAAATGCAGGTCAAGTTTAGAGCCCCTATACCCCTATCTGGGATTCAGAAACATGAATCTTTCTTAGGGTCTCTGTGGAAGCTCTTATACTTGTGAAAATTTCATTGGATAGCTCAAGTCATACAGCCATGCCCCGAATCAATATGACAGGCCAGTGTTCTCCAACCACACAGAAACACACAAAAACAGAAGAGAATGAATAACTGTGAATAAATAATAAAAGCTACCACATAAGATCTGAAAATAAAAACCTCTCACTTTTTAAACGTTTGTCCATTAATCAAATAGTCAAATTTACTATTTAACTTCTAATCATATGTATATATATACATCATGAAAGACCTCTTAGATCTCAATAATGTCCTAAGCTATGGCAAAAATAAGGTATATTCATTGCCCAAGATTTGGAATTCACTTGTGAATAATTCTCTGTACACTAGGGCACATGAGTAAATAACGAATCTGTCACGAACAGAGCTCATTGCCTAGTAAAATGCTCAGCTAGTACCTTCTAGGCTTGGTTGTGAAAATCCAGAGTCATATGTAACAAATTCTCTTGTACTAAAACCCACTGTCTTTGGAATTATGATACTCTGTTTTTAGACAAAGATTGAATTCTACAAGCATACGATAAAAGCTTATTTTTAATAATGAGGTGCTATGGCAGATATGAGGAACTTGCTGACATGGTGGCCATCACAGGCTGCTTAGAAAAAAGAAGGACTCACATGCATAAAATAAGAGAAGACAACATATGATCATATAGTAGGTTGTCTTATTTAAGGAAGATATAACATACAATAGAAGGCCTCTGTTGGAAAGTCTAGCCCTGAAAACCAACCAACCTTTAGTTCTATGACTTAACACCACTGGGCTTCAGTTTCCTATTGTGAAAGACAAGGAGGTTCAGAGAGATCATCTCACAGATCCTTTCAAATTCTCAGGTCCACAGAAGGTCAGAGTACAGGGTTATAATTGTGGCTCAGAGGGACTAGAACTCCCCAGAAGGAAAAACAAGCAAAAATTTAAAAAAAAAAAAAAAGGTATTAACATTTGAATTGGCACGAATGTTTAAAGCAGAAGGAGACAATTTCAAATGGGCGAAACTACAACAGTAAAATGGCAAAGGGGTGTTGCTCTTTTTAATAGCTCTCTGAAGATGCTGTGTAACAACTGGCAGGCATGTCTCAACCCAACCAATGTGATCCTGTATGCCACATGGAAAATATACAGGTTTTAGAACATTGTATATAAAGTTTGGCTTGAATCTTAGCTCAGGATGTTAATGCTGCCTAAATTTGGAAAAGTCAATTTCTTAATGGCTCAAATTTCTTATATTTAAAATGAATATTATAATAATAATACATGTTAAATATGGTTTCTGTGAGAATATAATGGGCTGATGTATTTAAAACTGTTAGCATGGCACTTAGGGCATAGAGGCTTTCAGTAAGACTTTTCTATTAATTGTGGTTTGAGTAGCAGGAACAGTCATAATTAAAATACTTCAGCTGCTTATAACTATAGATTTTGGCTCCCTGTATGTCTCCCACATTTAACATCTCCTGAAAACAGAAATTTGAGACAGTGTAAAGTAATTACTGCTTTCTCAATACATAATCACAATCAAAACTCCAGTTGTCCTTATAGAAAAATGCAGAGTAATGTAAAGGAAGAATAGAGAAAGTTTTTCCTCTACCCTTTGCCTCCCCCATCAATAATATAAACAACTTAGAGCTGAAATTTGTTAAAACACCAGTCTCCAGCCTCCAGATTCATAGGTGTAAACAAAGAGTAAACCTCACAGCATTTTTTAGTGACTGCAGAATTGAGGCTGAGAAAGCCTATACATATAACCAAAATCATAAAACCACATAAAGAATTGTGAGCAAACTCAATTCTGCTTACCATTCACCTACATTTAATTTCCTAATTATCAAAAACCAGTGACAATAAATACAGAAAGAGGGGCTCCTGGGTGGCTCAGTGGGTTAAGCCTCTGCCTTCAGCTCAGGTCATGATCTCAGGGTCCTGGGATGGAGCCCCATATCGGGCTCTCTGCTCAGCGGGGAGCCTGCTTCCCCCTCTCTCTCTGCCTACCTCCCTGCCTGCTTGTGATCTCTCTCTCTCTCTCTCTGTCAAATAAATAAATAAAATCTTTTAAAAAAATTTTTTTTAATTTTTAAAATAAATAAATAAATAAATAAATACAGAAAAAACATCCTGCATATATAGATTGCAAGACTTAATACCCACTAATATGGTGTCTTAGTTAAGACTTATGGAAACCACTATAGACTGGGTGGCTTAAACACAAGAGAAATTTATCTCTCACAGTTCTGGAGGCTTGGAGTTTCAAAATCAAGAGACCATCCCTCAACAGTGAAAGTTTAGTGACTTTTATCTTGAAAGAATGGCCCTCAAGAGGTTAACAATAGATCTAGGTCCTTGTTCATTTTATTAGAAAGTATGTAGGCAGATAAGTCTTCAAACATATATTTATATATATTTTCTGCCATTTACTATGTGATCTTGTGAACATTTCTAAACATATCTGAACAGTTTTCTTCATCTTTAACCGTAAGTCTTTCGTGGGTAAGAATTAAGTGACCAGATTCACATAAAGGACCTTGAATAGTACCAGACACCTAGGGAATGTTAGTTTTCCTTTCATCTCCTGAGTAAGCTACCAGTATTCTCTGTCTTTTTGATCAAACTCATGACAATGATTTATTATGTGAACCAAAGTTGAGTAATCAGATTATATAATGATGTCTGCAATAGTACTTCAGAAAATTCATTCATTCAATAAATACATATTGAACATCTGTATACCAACCATTATTCTACACTGTGGAAATAAAGATAGTTCAAAACTTGGCTTTCATTAAGCTTGAAGTCTTGGAACTTATTTTTTTTTTTTTAAGATTTTATTTATTTATTTGTCAGAGAGAGAGAGAGGGAGAGAGAGCGAGCACAGGCAGACAGAATGGCAGGCAGAGGCAGAGGGAGAAGCAGGCTCCCTGTCGAGCAAGGAGCCCGATGTGGGACTCGATCCCAGGACGCTGGGATCATGACCTGAGCCGAAGGCAGCTGCTTAGCCAACTGAGCCACCCAGGCGTACCGAAGTCTTGGAACTTATTAATAAACACTAAGAATGAATCAGAAAAAGGAGAGTGGACCATAGATCCAGTGCTGCTAAGAGATGAAGAAGATGGAAGAAATGGCCATGGGATTTGACAGGATAGAAGCCATTAGCCACCTAGAAAAGAGTAGTTTCAAGAGACCAGGAGGGACAGAATCAGAGGCAAAGATGAAATCATAATGATTTCAAGAAATGTTCCTGAAAAGGAGAACAAAGAAATTGGGTAATATCAGAAAGATTTTTTAAATTTTTTTGCATTATGAGAAAGATATTTTTAAAGATTATTTCTTAATATGGAAAGTTCTTTACTGATTGCAAGCCTTTTCAAAACAGATCACAGGAAAGAAAATATAAGTTGAAACAACTGGCTAAAATAGAAAAATCACACAATCATATTAACAAATGCAGAAAAAGCATTTGACAAAATCCAGCACCCATTCATGATAAACAAACAGCAAACTCGGAAGAGAGGGGAACCTCCACAACTTGATAAATGACAAATACAAAAAATATCTATAATCTGCATTATATTTAAAAGTAAGAAACTGGAAGCTTTCCTAAGATTAGTAACTAGTCAGGGATGACCCCTCTGATCACTCCTTTTCAACATCATACTGGAAGCTCTAGCTAATGCAATAATAAAAGGAAATAAAAGATATACTAACTAGGAAGAAAGATATATAACTGATTTTGTTCAGGGGTGCCTGGGTGGCTCAGTGGGTTAAAGCCTCTGCCTTCGGCTCAGGTCATGATCCCAGGGTCCTGGGATCGAGCCCCACACTGGGCTCTCTGCTCAGTGGGGAGCCTTCTTCCTCCTCTCTCTCTGCCTGCTTCTCTGCCTACTTGTGATCTCTGTCTGTCAAATAAATAAATAAAATCTTTAAGAAAAAAAACTGATTTTGTTCATAGATGGTATGATTGTCTATGTAAAAAATCTGAAACACATTACACACACACACACACTCCTAGAAGTAATTATACCAAGGTTGCAGGATACAACATTAATATGTAAAAGAACCACTTTCTTATATACTAACAATAACAAATGGAATTTGAAATTAAAAATATAATACCATTTATATTTTCACCCACAAAAATGAAATATTTCAGTATAAGTAAAATATAAGGATGCCCAGGCAGCTCAATCGATTAAGCATCTGCCTTCGCTCAGGTCATGGCCCCAGGGTCCCAGGATCAAGTCTCACATTGGGCTCCTTGCTCAGCGGGCAGCCTGCTTCTCCCTCTGCCTGACGCTCCCCCTGCTTGTACTCTTACACTCTCTCTGGCAAATAATTAAATAAAATCTTTATAAAAAATTATACATGGTATCTATATAAGAAAAACTACAAAACTCTGATAAAAGAAATAAAAGAGAAACTACATAAAAAGGAAGGGATCCCATGTTCATGGATAAGAACATAGAATTTGTCATGATGTCAGTTCTTCCCAACTTGACCTATATAGATTCAATGCAATCCATCAAAATCCCACCAAGTTATTCTGTGGGTATCAACAGACTAAATCTAAAACTTATACAGAGAGGCAAAAGACCCAGAGTAGCCAATGTAAAACTGAGGAGAAAAACAGAATCAGAGGACTGAAACTGTTCAACTTCGAGAATTACTATAAAACTACAATAACCAAGACAGAGTGGTATTGGCAAAAGGATAGACAGATCAAAGGAACAGAGCATAGAGCCCAGAAATAAATCTATATAAACAAAGTCAACTAAATCTTTGACAAAAGAGTAAAGGCAATAGAATGGAAAAATCATAGCATTTTTAACAAATAGAGATGGAACAACCAGACACACATACTTAACCCTCTCTCTCTCTCTCACACACACACACACACACCTCAAAATGGATCACAGACTTTAATGTAAAATGCAAAACTATAAATCTCCCTGAAGTTTAGATAGGAGCAATTTTAGATGTCTTTGAGTATGATGATAACTTTTAGATACAACACCAGAAGCATCATTCACGAAAGAACTGATGAACTTGGTTGCTGCAAACAACACTGTCAAGAGAAAACAAGCCACAGACTGGGGGAAAATATTTGCAAAAGACACATCTGATAAAGGACTGTTATCTAAAATGTAAAAAGAACTGTTAAAACTCAATAATAATAAAAAAAATTAACATTTTTTAAATGGGGAAAAAAAAAAACCCTACTAAAATAGCCAAAATCCAAAGCGCTAGCAAAATCAAATGCTAAGGAAGATAGGGAGTGATAAGAGCTTCTTTCTTTGTTGGTGGGAATACAAAATGGTATAACCACTTTATAAGATAATTTAGCATTTCTTATAGATCTAAACGTACTCTTTTTTTTAGTTAATATATAGTGTATTATTAGTTTCAGGGGTAGAATTTAGTGATTCATCAGTTACATATAACAGTCTGTGCTCATTACATCAAATGCCCTCCTTAATACCCATCATGAAGCATACTCTTGACATGCAGTTCAGCAATCACATTCCTTCGTATTTGCCCAAAAGATCTGAAAGCATACACCCACAGAAAAGCCTGCACATGGGCGTTTAAAGCAGCTTTATTCATAATTTCAAAAATACGAATGCAACCAAGATGTCCTGTAGGTGAACTGATAAACTGTAGTACCCCCAGATAATGGAATATTATGCAGTGCTTAAAAAAAAAAAAAAAAAAAAAAAAAACCTGAGTTATTAAACCATGAAAAGACATGGAGGAACCCTAAATATTACTATGCGCAAGAAGCCAATCTGAAAAGGCTACATAATGTATGATTCCAAAAAAGTCAAAACTACGGAGATAGTAAAAGGATTAGTGGTTGCCAAAGGTCAGGAGGAGGAGAGATGACTAAACAGAGCACAGAGGACTTTTAGGGCAGTGAAACTACTCTGTATGATTCTAATGGTAGACACATTTGTCAAAACCCATAGAATATGGAACTCAAGAGTGAACCCTAATGGAAACTATGGAGTTTGGGTGATGGTAATGATGTATCTATGCAGATTGATTGATCGTAAAGAACATGACTCCTGCAGAGGATTCTGATAGAGAAGCTGTACACATAATATGGGGGTAAGGGGTATATGGGAAGTCTCCATACATTCTGCTTAATTTTGTTGTGAATCTAAAACTGCTCTAAAAAAAACAATGTCTGTCTGAAACAACAACAAAAAAACCAGAATGTTTAGACCAATATGACTTCCTCCTAGTTCAGAAGACAATTCGTAACTTTAAAAAATAAATAAAGTTCCACTAGGTGAAATGAAATGAATGTGGTTGGATGTGTATCTCTTGTCTTTTAGCTGGTTCCTCAAAAGCCAAACCCCCACCATCTTCCCACTCTCCTTTCATCCAAATTTGGCTCACTGACACTGAGTGGGAAATGAATTTTACATTAACTGCATTGCTGGATTATGACTTAAAGCCTGAGTTTCCATGAGTTATCATGGACAGGGTTAGTCTGCTGAACTGAATGATTCAGTTAATCCTAAACTTTACATGGAACAGTAACTGCAGCCACCTCTTCTTCCTCCTAAATGTTTTGCCAAAACTAACAACAAATCACAAGGATGCTATTGTTTTCTTGGTGAGATACGAGGGAACCTGGATATCAATTACCGTAATTTCTGAAGGCCTACTTCTGAGGTAGAGGTAATAACTACTAACATTTGTTAACCAATTCATACATGCCAGACATTGCACTATGTCTTTACCATATTATCTCATTTCCTAGCAACAATGTGGAGTTCATACTAATATTCCCATTTTATAAGAGAAGGAACTGAAATTCAGAGAAGTTCTATGATTTTCCCCAAGTCACATTGCCTGACATGTTTGGTTTCTAGTGTCAAAACCCATTCTCCTGGTGTGATGCACTGAGAGACCCAGGCTTGCTTCTGTGGATTTCCACAAGGAATGCACAACCAGAATCTGACTATGAGGAAATACCATGCCTGAATCAAGGGTACATTACACAGTGACTGTCTTGTACTCTCCAGGGATGTTGGGGTCATGCAAGACCAGGCAGGACAGAAATAATTCCAGATGAACTATTTTCATAGAGCATGACAGTGTAGGATCTTGATTGGATCTTCGGCCAGAAAAACAATACTGAGGGGGCAACTGGCAAGATCTGAAGAGGTCTGCATATTAGATAATATTATTTGTATACATGCTGATTTCCCAGATATTGGTAATTGTACTGTGTTTATATCACAGAATGTCCTCGGTTTTGGGAAACACACAGTGAAGTGATGAGAGGTAAGAGAAAATCATGTCTTCAATGTACTCTCAACATTTCAGAAAATAAACATGAATAACACACACGTACACACACACAAACAAAAGGACCTTGATCTATCATCCCTGACTTTGAAGGATCCTAAAACAAAGAGCAATACCAATTTCATCTCCAACTTATAGTCCTTAAATGTGGCAAAGGAAGAAACAGAGCACCCAGATTATCATCCTAAAAGCAAGAGAAAGGGTCTGTTTTGTTTAATTTTGTTTAATATTTGTTCAGGGACTTCTAGTATAATATTAAAAGCCAAAAAATTCAAATTCAGAATCCCTACCCTTGAGGAACATATATAGTATTTCAATTTTAATTGAGTATGGCCTGAAATACAGGGGATTTGTCTAAGGCTTCGTGATTTTATAAACTTCCAACAGAATTATTGTCATGAAAGATTAAAATAAGAAAATACCAAAGAATTCTAATTTAGCCACTTTATTCATAAGTAGATATTTCCAAACTAACATTTAGACTGAAGTCAAATAAATCCTTAACACTTTACTGACTTATGCTTATAGTATTATCATTAAAGCCAATTACCTGAGATAAGTAACTTACAGGAACCACTTTCATATTCAAGTAAGGACCATTCTGTGTATTCACTGCCATATCTCCTACACTGTATTAGAACCCAGGAGATATGATGTCTGATGGAAATGGGGTGAACAGATGGGGGTCTGGGACAAGTGATACATTGTCAGGACATTAGAGCTGACACAAGGTTTAATGCTTCTGATCGTGAAAAGCCAACTTGCATTCATTACATTCCGGTGCCAGACAATCCTTATTTCCAGCTTCCTGAGGTCATCCTTGGGTAAGTGACATGGGACAATGTATTTACCCATGTGATTTCATAGGACAAAGCTAACTAGGCAGAAATACCTTTCTCAAATAACATCAGTCCCTCAACACTTGGCTCTATAGCCATCTGGTGCCATGACACTCACAAGGCACTTTGGTTTTTGTTATTGGAGAAAAGACTGCATTTATTTTGATCCTGAATGAATGGCTTCCATTCCAGATATGAAGGTTTCCTCTACTGTGATTTAGGATAGACTGTAAATCCTATTTCACATATTTCTGCTGTTTTTGAAATCTGTTTTCTCAACTAAGTGGGCATGTGGCTGGACTGAGGTCTCATCAATCATCCGTCATCAGGACTCTACATGAATATGGTGAGGCTGCTTGCAAAGTAACCCCATTAAGGAACCACCCCAGCAGGTTGTTTCTCTATCTTCATGTAAGTAATATTTGCCATCACCTGTCATCTCAGATTGTAAGTGTTATGTGACTCCCCTGGTGCTGAAGGAGGTTTGGAAGCAACTGTGTAGATCCTGTTAGTCATGTGTTTCTATGGTTATTTATAAATATTATGACCGATCTTAGTCAATATATGATGATTACAAATTATTCTTTTCTAATTGCCAGGAGCGGTTTTCTTCCAGAGGTCATTTAGAAGGGTTTTCAAATTCAGTTGACTCTGATGAATGTAACTCACCAGACAGAAAATAATAATGGGGCCAAGATTTTGGTAATTAGTTTGAAAGTCAGACTCCAGCTTACTGTGAAGAGTAAGAAAATAATGAATAAGTGCAGAAAGGAATTCTTGGTTGACTGTGTCTTTGAGGAGGTATTTATTTACAAACATGGGGGGAAATAGCTCTCATGAGAAAATTATCTATGCCTTGTGGATCCAGGAGAAGTCTGTTGACTTTTCCACGCCTGAAGTTAGACAAGATAGAAAGTTGTATCTTCCTGAAATACACCACTGGCAAAGACCATTATATGTGCTCAATGGAAAGTAATGCTGAGTAAAATGCAAACATTGAATGGGAAGGAAATGAAGCAATGTGTGTTGAGAAATCCAGCTGATAGTTTACGTAGACTATACAAAGTTAGCTTTGAACCACTGGACAGCCTCAAGCTAGCTCAATGTTCTCATAACACATGTTGGAGCGAAGGATACTAAGTGAATTGCTAGGTACCAGAGGAAAAGAAAGCCTTAGGAGCCAGGCTTGTTTGGACCATAAATATAAGGCGGAGAAAAATAAGTCAAAACTGAATCACAGTAGTGAAAAGACTCTCATGGCTATTCTGTTAAGCATCTATTTCTGTAAATAGCCTTCTTATTGCTAAATATAACAGTTGTAGCCACAACAAATATTAACAACTTTAATAAGCTGCTCTTATAAATAGCTGCAATGACAATGCAACTTTTTAAGGTCACAAGTGTTGCTTTTGCAGTTAAGAGTTTGCGATGACTCTTAGTGATTTGTTTTACCCTGTCTTCCAGTAGGCATGATTAGAGACAGGATTCCTTCCTCCCTCCCTTCTTCCTTCCCTCCCTCCTTCCCTTCCTTCCTTTCTCTCTTATTCTTTCTTTCCCTCCCTTTTTTTTTTTTAAAGATATTATTTATTTATTTCACAGAGTGTGTGTGCCTGAGAGAGGGAACACAAGCACAGGGAGTGGGAGAGGGAGAAGCTCCTGCAGAGCAGGGAGCCTGATGTGGGACTCGATCCCAGGACCCTGGGATCATGACCTGAGCCAAAGGCAGAGGCTTAATGACTGAGCCACCCAGGTGCCCTCTCTCTTTCTCTCTATTAGGTCCAGCAAGAAAAAGGACTCAAAGCACACCATAAAGGTGTAATTAACTCTGAATTCTCCCCTTTTGCCAGTTAGTCCTTCTTCTGATGCCATCTATCTGTGTATATCTCTACTTTGTTGCTGAAAAAACTAAGGCTCAAAAAGTGTGTTCCAATTCCTCCAAGTTGGATTTGAAAGAGCTAGGATTTTGATCCATGTTTCAACTTGGGATTTTGATCATTTTTTATAGTACCAGCAGTTAAGGATAAAATTATTATTGCAGGGATACAAATAATCATTATATTTAATTTTTAAAATATATTTTTAAATTCTAATTATGACCATTGATTCTATGTTTGTATATATAGCAGTGATATTGTAACCAAAACAAAAGTGAATCAATTTAAAAACAATGTCTACTCATGTGGCTCAGTCAGTTGAGCATCAAGTTCTTGGTTTCAGCTCTGAGGTCATGATCTCAAGTGGTGAGATCGAACCACAGCACATCAGGCTTCACACTGACCAGGGAGTCTGTTGGAGATTTTCTCTTCCTCGCCCTCTGTCCCTTCCCGGCTTGCTTACTCTCTCTGTCTCCCAAATAAATAAATAAATCTTAAAAAAAATTATGTCTATCAGCAACTGTATAGGTAGAAAGTATATATGACAAAAAAAAAATTAGAGGAAGTACACAAATGCAATAATGTTTGGAAACAGCATGCTAAGTGCCCCCTACTTGTGGTTAAGAGGGAATAAATTCATCTCTTGCAATTGGAAAAAGTTAAGAGTCAAAAGTAACCCAAGGAAAAAATACTTCCAAACCCCTCTTCCTCTGTATTATAAGAAAATTGAGGATTGGAGGGTCATTGGCTGCTGAAGTTATACAAATTTTGGGAAAAGCTGGATTTAGAACTGTGTTCCATATCCCATGCAGGGGCTAGTAGGAGGGTTCATATTTGACACACAGATTTTAGGAGCAAAATGGTGGACCAAGAATTCCTCTAAGAAAATACAAGTGTCATTACTGATCTGGAATTCATTCCAGTCTGCAGACACCATACAGATAAAGCTCTGAAAATAAACTAATGACATTTATTTTCTTCATCTAAACTCTCTAAAGGTTATGCATCCAACTGAGAATGATTTTAAAAGTCACTTCTGAAGATTTTATTCTCCATTCTGTCATAGTGCCATGGTCAAAACTGTGTTTGGATCTTCCACTGGTTGTGGCCCAAGCCTATGTATTTATCCATGCATTTGACAAAGACTTACCAAGTGCCCATCAGTAGCCAGACACTGTGTAGGTGCTGTGGATCCCACAAAGAAGGCGAAGGTCCTATCTGCTGAGAGCTCTGATGCAAGAGGGTGAGACTGGCTATTCACAATTCATTAAATCAATAAATAGTAATAATTGACTGATACTGATAACAAAAGAAAATTAACAAGTGTCAGGGTACAGCATGAGAGAAAGGTCTAATTTTCAATAAACTGGTCACATTCAGGACATTTTGATAAGGTGAAATTTCAGAGGAAGACTGATAGTAAAGGCAAACACAATGAGAACTAATGTATGATAAAAAAAAAAAAAAAATTCCAAGTAGAGGAAAAGTAGAGAAAAGCCTTGGGATCTAAATAAGTGGTTTTGTTTAAAACTTAGTAAGGAGCTAGATCTCATGGATATTTCAAAGGAGAGAATAGGAGCTGAAGATGCAGAAGAAAATGAACAAGATCACACAGACACTTACTGTCCATGGATAGGAACAGCTTTTATTCTAAGAACAATGGATTTAAGTAGATAAGTGACATATATTTTTAAAAGATCCCTTCCCTCTGGCTGTGATGTGGATAATAAATTGGAGGGGCAAGAGCAGACATGAAGAAACCAGTCTGGAGGCTGTTGCCGAGGTCTGGGTGAAACATGATAGTGATTTTGATACAGTGGGAGTTCTCAAGACTGAGAAGAAAGATGGAAATGAGGTATATTTTGGAGAGAAAATTGACAGCACTTGCTGATGAATTGGATGTGGGAATGAGGGAAAGGGAATCAAGAATGACTCTCAAGCTTCTGGCTTTGGTAACTGGGTGCCATTTACAGAAATGGAAAAGACTGAGGAGAGCCAGGCTTAAGGGGAAGATTAAGGTTCTGTTTTGGCCATATTAATAATAGCTTGAGATGCCTATGAGATATCCAAACAGAAATGCCAAATGGATAATTGGATGTTTGAGTCTCATGCTTATAGGAACCGCATGATCTGAAGATAAAAAGCTCAGCATTCTTGCCTATGCACAGGTTTAAGCTCTGGAAGAAAATGTATGTATGTCTTTCCCAAACTATCTCTACACACATCACTTTCCACTTATCTTCAGATTCTAAGATTTTGGATCGATAACCTCTCAACTCTGGGTATTCCCACATACACTTTATCTTCTTGGTTCCTCTCCTCTACAGAACTGTGTCTTATAAAAATTTTGACTTGTCTTTTCAAGATGACCAGAAAACAGTCACACGGGCCCTTCCAATTTAGGTGTTTCTAACTACAGTGGAAAAAAAACCCCACTGCAAACAACAATAAAAACATTAAGGAAGGTTTTCAGTGGAAACTGAAAAGTTTTGTCTTATTGTAAGTAGAGCTACCCTTGGGACCCTTTGCTGCTGATTAGTTTCTTGATTCTTAGAAAGAAGTTTCCATTTATCCTTCATCTATAACTCTATCATTCCTGTGAGTGTTCCAAAAGTCTTTTAATGGTACAATTCATATCAACTCAGAATTCCAGACCCTGAGATCTGGAGACGTCCTCAAAGACTAGTCCAACCTGTTCATAGCACATAGAACAAAAATGTAAATAGTCTGAGTGACTAACATGGTGGCTCTAATATATATTTTATATTATAGTCTCTAAATTATATGTAAATATGAATAAGAACATAAATATAAATGTATTCTCATTGCTGAGTAGATTGATCTTTCCTCTGACTCGCTTCACCTTGTGAGTTCCTGGATAAGGAATGGCTGCAATTTCACTTCTAATTACACTTTCTTTTTTTTTTTTTTTTTAGATTTTATTTATTTATTTGACAGAGAGAGATCACAAGCAGAGAGGCAGGCAGAGAGAGAGGGGGAAGCAGGCTCCCTGCTGAGCAGAGAGAACCTGATGCGGGGCTCGATCCCAGGACTCTGAGACCATGACCTGGGCTGAAGGCAGAGGCTTTAACCCACTGAGCCACCCAGGAGCCCCACTAATTACACTTTCTTAAAACTAAAGAGAACTGCCTGCAAATTTACTTATTACCAGCACCAGAACTATCTAACTGAAGCTGATATCTTCGATAAGTCAAATACATACTCACAGAGATTTCACAGGAAGAGGGCTTCCAAAATATAGCTTTATCTCAATCTTTTACTAGACGGTCTTATGACTCCAATAGAACAATGCATGAGGTAATGTACATAACAGATTTTCAAACTTTATAAAATTTTGCATACTTGGAATCTGTGATATCTTCTTCCACATTTTATTTGCTCTTCTTAACAATAAAATCCATTTATGCTCAGCTAAGAAGTTTTGATAATGCAGAAACATATGAAGAATGCAAATATACCTTCAATCCCATAAGCCTTAGAAAATCAGAGTTTGTATTTTATTATATCTCTTTCTAGAACTTACTCCATGCATATAGGTTTGTATGTGTGTAGGTATCTATGTAGACAGTGTTTATATACATTCAAATACATGTATGTATTTTCCATATGCACATATAAACATTACACACATATATATACAGAATTACACAAAATATATAAAATATTGTACATATATATTTTATATTACTTACATCCATATATATATATATATATATATATATATATATATATCCCTTAGCAAAATGCATGGCACATTTTAAGTGTGAAATAACTGTTGGTTCTGTTATTATTATAATTAAAGATAACAGAGCAGGTGTTGAAAGAGGTGAAGAGTGTTCTTTGGCCAGGGCTGCAGAATGCACTCATGGAGCACCAGTCAAGGCCAGCGGACTTGATGACTCTTATAATCCTGTGCTAGAACTTGCAGTAGGATGGCCATAACGACTGTTTATACCACCAAAACCCTAAACCAAACCAAGAACAGGAATCATAACAAACTCAACTGTGTTCATATTCCTACTTTGAGTAGTTCTATACTACTTTCAGTAGTATAGAACATGCTTGCCCCAAGAGGGATGGGAAACTCATCATGGTCTCAATTCTCATTCCCAAGGGCTTAAAATAGATAACTGACTCTCCTCCTACCAACTACCATCATCTTCCAAACATTCATACTCCTATGAATCCCACTTGTCTAAGTGTTGCACTCTAGAAATCCTTAGGCACTGTTCCAGTGACAGAAAGGGGAGTTTACTGAGGTATAGAAGAAAGAACACTAGCCCGTGAGTTCAGAAATCTACTTTCTCATTGATTTTTGGCCTCTAGTTAAACTCCTTTCCCTGCTATAAATTTGTTTTTTATAAAAAAAAAAAAATAAGAATATTCAACATCATAAGAAAGGGTCAAAATTGTTAAATGTCAATCAAAGAAAGCAAATGAAACTAAGATTATTTTGTAAACCAAAAAGGACAAAGGTAAAAGAGGAGTAATTGCCATGATTATATGGTGGCCAAACTTCTCATCTCTACTGGGACAAAATAGGAAAGGAACAGGTTTCAAAGGTTAGACATAAGAAACAATTGCTTAACAAGGGAAGTCACTTGATATAAGAATGAATGGCTGAGTTTGTGAAATAATCTTCAGAGAGAATATGAACAGACATGGTTCTCATCTGTCTTTTGTTGACTAGATGGACATAGTCACACTTTGCACTGGAAAAGAAGAATTCACTTGTTGACCAGGGTTCATCCAGTCCTGACTCCATGAAGCTAACACCAGTCCATGGACACTGGAAACACTCAATGATGTCTTGGGAATAAGAGCCTCCCAGGAATCACATTTGGGGCCAGTATTTTGACAAGTGCCTAGCATTGTCCAGACTATAAATATAAGCTCATGGATGTTGATCTTTTCAATGTTACATGTGAATACTAGACATGCTTACAAATCATCTAGTGGGAATTCTCACAGTATGAGGGATGGTGTACCCAACTCCCTGGAAACACTTCACTATTTAAGCACTTTGTTATATAAAAACATTGAATAGGAGTCCTTATTTCCATTTCCCTTCCTTTATTGGAAAGAATATGTGTGTGTGCTGTGTGTATATGTGTGTGTGTGTGTGTGTGTGTGTGTGTGTACTATACTATAATCAAACCATATTTGCCATCCATTTAGACATAAGTTATTTCAAGTGAGGATGACTGACTTCTTGATACCTTAAGAAACTTTTCAGTCCATTTCTTGGTATTACTGTGATTAAAAAATAAAATATCTTCCAAATCTTCTTTTCCTATTTTTATTTTGTGGCCCTCTTCATCTGTTCATTTGTTCACTAGGAATAAAGTCCTGCCTTCAATTAAGATCATACTTGACTTAGAGAATTGCGCAGGATATGCTTTCTTCACTTTGACATATTTGCCATTATTTTATTGCTTACTCTCCCAGGTGTATGTTACTTCTCCTGAACAAAAAAGTATGTAATTAAGCTTAATATATTATTAGTGTACAGTATCTAGTGCTGTCTCTTACAGCAAAGTAAAGTGTAATAAGATTGAAGGTTAAATATTATCTCAAAAACAAAGTGTTATAAAAGATAACATTAAAATCATAGATTAACAAGGATGTTTAAAATGCTCTCTTTGATTCCTTAAGAAATTAAAAATAGAGCTACCCTATGACCCTGCAATTGCACTACTGGGTATTTACCACAAAGATACAGATGTAGTGAAAAGAAGGGCCATATGTACCCCAAGGTTCATAGCAGCAATGGCCACAGTCACCAAACTGTGGAAAGAGCCAAGATCCCCTTCAACAGATGAATGGATAAAGAAGATGTGGTCCATATATACAATGCAGTATTATGCCTCCATCAGAAAGGATGAATACCCAACTATTGTTATCAACATGGACGGGACTGGAGGAGATTATGCTGAGTGAAATAAGTCGAGCAGAGAGAGTCAATTATCATATGGCTTCACTTACTTGTAGAGCATAAAGAATAACACAGAGGACATTGGGTGTTGGAGAGGAGAAGTGAGTTGGGGGAAATTGGAGTGGGAGAAGAACCATGAGAGACTATGGACTCTGAGAAACAAACTGAGGGTTTGGGAAGGGAGGGGGGTGTGGGAGGGTCTGATGGTAGGTATTAAGAAGGGCACGTATTGCATGGAGCACTGGGTGTGGTGCATAAACAATGAATCTTGGAACACTGAAAAAAAAATAATTTAATTAAAAAAATTAAAAATGCCCTCTTTGATCTCAAATATTAATTCCAAGCATTTATAAGATCAAGACTCTGGGGACTTACCTGACTATAAGCACAGACATGACGAACTGGTTAAAAATGCCAATGTATGCTCAGTTACATTAATGGAAGCACGCTCTTCCTAAGAAAAGGGCTATAGGGAGCAGAATACATGAATATTCTTTGCACTTACAGTGCTGCAGAGGAACTTTATCAAATCTTTGAGTCCTTGTTTAGGAGAGATATTTGAAGAGGAGAAGTTAGAAATTAAGGTGAGACATAGGAAGTGTTCTCAGCAGCCTGAGCCCACACCAGCCTCCCAGATCTTCTGCAAAGTCACCCATGGAAGCTCAATACTCCTGCCTGTAATGTTTTTCCTCCCATTCCTTGCTAGTGCAACTCTATATTCATCCTTCAAGTCTTTACTTAAATACCACTAGAAACAGTCCCCAAACCCTCACCTAAACCAGCTGCCTATAACATACATACTTTCTGGCCAGTATCTTATCTTTCTTGTTTTCATCAGGAAGATCCGGTAAGATCAGTATAAATGGGGGATCCCACGTGAAGGAGCACAGATTGGATATTAACATTTCCTAATTCATTAAATATTAGCATTTCCTAATTCTAATGATCCCCATACTGTTTATTTTTCTAAGAAGTCTGACAACAACTTGCCATACATACATACATGCATTTTCTACACACCCATATCATAGTCCCTAACTTCCGCTCATAATACCTATTCCAAAGTAGTATTTAATTACAATTTTTAAAATTATTTTACATCTTCCTCCCTCCCCACTCAACCAGGAGTTCCCATGAGGACAGGAACTAAATCCAATTTGTTCAATGCTGAATCCTACCAAATGCTTAGGACAGCTCATTGGAATGCCAGTATATAGTCAATCTGAAGAAAGCATTTACTAATATACAACTTTCTTATCCAGAGAGATGGAAACCTCAAAGGCAGATCTTTAATTACCAGTGCATTAAAGAACAGATGAGGGGGCCCGAGAAATAGAAACTGCAAGAGTAGACTCAACAGACTGGCTGAGCAGAGTCCAGGGAAATCAACTACCGTTACTTGAGGAAATGAGCAAGCAGAAAGAGAACTGAATAACTTGCCAAATTCATACAAACAGCAAGAGGCAGGGCAAACAATGGGCTCTCAACAACTGTTTGATGAATGAATAAAATGACACATTCACAAGAAAAGTTGCCCCCAAGTTGTTGGGCCATTCTATATATGTCATTTTCTTTTTCAACAATGTTGCTTTCCAAAAATTCAATATATCTCTCCTAATTTTGAATTGCTGAAGCTCACAAAAAGGATTCACTCTTCCCCATGATACCTATTCAATTCATTATTCCATTTACTTGGCCAAGATTCACTGACTATATCAAATGTCAAATGCTATTCTAAGAACACAATGATGAGCAAATAAAGACATTGTATCTGCCCTTAAGGAGCTTACTGGGGGAAAAGACAAAGAGCAAATCATCATATAAATGTGAAATTACCACAGTGCTACATATTTCACAGGAGAGAAGCTGTGGGAGCCTGTAATAGGAGGATCTGGCTTCTTAACAGGTCTGGAGAGTGAAGGGTTCTATTTTAACTAGTCAAAGAGAGAGGGAAATGCATTCTAACAAAGGCAACAGTATGTGCCTTGTGACAGGACCCACAATGCATGTGAAGAACTGGTAAAGTTCATGTGGCCGAATCAGAGTACATGGTATGAGTTAAGACTGGAGAAATAGGTAGTGACCAATCCACACAAGGCTGCATACGTAACTTGAGGATACCTAGGGAAAAGAGAACTACAGAGGAGTTTTAAGCTAAACAGTGTTACCAGATTTGCATTTTGTAAAATGTTACTCTGATAGATATTTAGAGAACATAGGGGCAAAGAGTAGCAGCAGAGAGAGAACCAGAGACTACTGCCTACAAAATATGACGACTTGGATAAGAAGGCACTAGAAATAAAAAAGTGAACAAATTTAATGTACTTTTGGAAAGTAAACTGAATAGGACTTGTTGATGGTTTGGGTGAGAGGGGAAAGAAAAGGAAAATGACTAATATCCTTTTTGCTAATATCCTATCCCAATATCCATGTCCCCTTCACTTCTTAACAGGAGAACCCTAAATTTATCTGTTTGGTCAAGAGTTCCAGACAAGATTTTTCTGTATTACTTTCAGCTACATATGGTTATAACATATAAAGCTAAGCACTGGCCAGTAAAATATAAGTGGAAGTATTGGGACCTTCTGAGATGTCATGGCCTTACTCTTCACTTCCTAAACCCTACTGTCTGGATGTAAAACTGTAACCTCACCAGTCAAGTTGGACCATGGAGACAAGGCCAAATGCTGGAGAAGGTAGACACTCACATGCCAGCCAGACCTGCATACCTCCAGACTGCTTTTTCATGAGAAAATGAAACTTTTTATGTATAAATTACCGACAGCCAACATGAACTGACACACAGTGTAAGCCACTACATTAAAAAGAATGCCGTTAACAGGGAGGGGGGAGGCTAGAGGAAGTCCAGGTGATGGGAAGAAACACCAAGAGTTCGTTTAAATAGGATGAACTTGAGATGTCTCAGAGAGAGCCAGTTGGGCAGGCAGACATACAAGTCTAGACTTTCTAACATGTCTGGGTTAAGTATAGATATGTGAGATTTCTTGGCATAGTGAAAGCATTTACAATCACATAAGAAAATAAAATGGATCTACAGATTCAATACAACCTATCAAGGGGCACCTGGGTGACTCAGTAGGTTAAGTAGCTGACTGTTGATTTCCACTTAGGTCATGATCTCAGAGTCCTGGCACTGAGAACTCTGTGGGGCTCTGTGCTCAACGGGGAATCTGCTTGAGGATTCTCCCCTTCTCCCTCTCCCCTTCCTACCCTCATGCTCTCTCTCAAATACAAAAATAAATCTTAAAAAAAAAAATGCAGTCTATCAAAATCTCAGATGGCTTTGCGCAGAAATTGAAAAGCAGATCCTAAAATTCATAAGGAAATGCAAGGAACCAAGCATGACTAAAACAGTCTTATTAAAAGAGTAAAAACAGTAACAACAACAACAAAAACAAAAACAAAAACCAAACCCCGAAGCTACTGTAATCAAGACAGCATGATACTGGCATAAAATGACATATTAATCAATAGAATGGTATTCAGGATCCAAAAATAAGCCTTTACATTCATTGGTAGTCAACTGATTTTTGATGGGAGTGCTGAGAAAATTCAGCGGCCAAGTAATAGTTTTTCAAAATATGGTGCTGAAACAACAGGGCAACAACAAGCAAAATAATAAAATAATGCACCTACCTCACACCATGCATGTCACTCTGTATGCTCCAGAAGTCCCAGCCTGTGGCCCAGCCTGTGGCCACGTGTATCCCACACGGACTGAACCCAGATACAAAACCTGGGAATCTGGATACTAAGTAACACCACAAGAGCATGCGCAGTTCATTCCTACGTGCCTACCCTCGGGCATCCCCCAGCCTTTGAGACAATGACTGCCATCATCCTGATCCATTATCCTGGAGTCGGCAGTTTCCCAAACAGCTCTTTGATGAGGATATTTGAATAGTGGCGACCCTCAGGCTCCTAAAGGACCTGCTATTCATATGGGACTACAGACTGGCCATCACGATGGACAGGTGTCTCTCATCGCATGCAGCCCTGGTCAGGCACAGAATGGCCTCTGCGGTCGTGGCGAGATCTTGCTTCAGGGAAATTAGCAACTCTGTTCTGGAACAGGGTGGATCCCAGAAGCAGAGTGCGTCCCCCAGAAGTCGCGCCCCCCCCCCCCCCCAGACGACGCAGGGACCCAGCTCAGGGCTCCCAGATTCCCAGCTGGCGGCATGTATACGCACAGTTCACCCTCAGGCATTCAGGACTTCTATCCCTGTGCGGCTGGGGCTGCCCCTTCTTGCAGGCCATCTTCCTGGGCCAGCAGTTCCCAAAACTGCATTCCTGACGCCTAGCAAGGAAGGTCTTTTGAGCCCGACCTCTTCAGCAGGAAAAATACCCAGGGCGTATGGGGGAGTCAGGCCTGCCAACTGTCTCTTATGAGTGGACTCCTCGGCACTACTCAGGATGGCAAGGCTGAGCTCCCATGAGCTCTGACATTAGGGGAACAGTAATATCCGTTTGGGACCAGGCCTCACCTGGCAGCACGTGGCTTCCACCAGAAATCCCAGTTCGTGTCTGGCATCTGACATATCCCAGCCCGCCCCGGTCCAGAGTCCGTCAACATGAAGCAGATGGGGAGGCCCTCCAAGGGCGCATGCGCAGTCCCTCCACGGGTGCATGCGCAGTTTTCCTCCAGCGCACTACCCCGCAGCTTCAGGGCTCCTGGCCGGTTGTATAGGGCATGCCCTTGCCCACCCAAGGATCATCTTGGAGGGCCCAAGTTAAGACATTGATGAGGAAGTCTGTATGCATGATGAAGTGTAAATTGTACTTCATCCATGAAAATCATGTAACTGTTAAGAGGCTTGCATCCAGGTAATGATTATTAAAAAATGATTAAAACTCAATGATAAAATATGAAAGATGTGAACTAATATTTCTCCAAAGAAGACATAGAAATGGCCAAAAGAGCCTATGAAAAAAACATCATTAGGAAAATGCAAATGGAGGCCACAATGAGATACCACTTCACATCCACAAGAATGGCTATAATCAGAAAGAGAGTCAGTAATAAGTGTTGGCAGGAGTGTGGAGAAATTGGAACCCTCCTACATTGGTGGTGAGAATGTAAAATGATGGTGCAATGTTACTTGAACACAGTCTGGCAGTTTCTCAAAAGATTAAACAAAGTTACCATATGAGCCAACAATCCCACTCCTGGGTATATACCCAAGAGAAATGAAAACATATGTCCACAAAAACACTTGTTCAAAATATTTATAGCAAACTTTATCCATAATAGCCAAAAAGTAGAAAAACTCAAATGTCCTTCAGATGACAAATGGAATAATGAAATCTGTTATAGCCATACAATGGCATATTATTTGACAATAAAATGTAATAAAGTATTGATAACATCCTATATCATGGATGAACATTGAACACATGCAAAGTGAGAGAGGCCAGCACAGAAGAATGAGAAAGACAGATATCATATGATCCCACTTTTATGAAATGTCCAGAATATTCAGAGTATGTGTGTTTCTCTGTGGGACGATGAAAATGTTCTAAAATTAGATAGTGGTATAACCCTGTGAGTATACTAAAAAACACTAAATTAATTATACACTTGAAATGGGTGAATTTTATGGTATATGAATTAAATCTCAATAAAGTGGCTATAAAATCAAAAGAAGCTGACTATTCTTTCTTTGCCCATCAGAGTACAAAACCACAAGATCATATCAGTGGCTTTGTAATTCCAAACGGACAATTCCTTGCTACCTCTACGAAGTTCCATATCTATCTCCCCCCTTGCCAGGGGTTGACTCTTTGTATCCGATGTATGTTAAGCCTGATTCTCACAGGCCCCAGTTGTCTCTTTTCCTGCTTTTCTCTCTCACAAAACTGTAAGCAATTACACAGAAGTCATGGGTTTTTATCTCAAAATTTCCAGATATTTTGATCTAAACTTATTTTTGAAATATACTTAGCTATTTATAAAAACTATGTATATAAAATCAAAATTAATTATCTAATATAAAATGGATATATTGTAGTAATCATTTGAATCTAAGTTAATTTCTTCTTTAATTTCATTTAAATGCATCTCCTTCTGCCCTTTTTCTCAGATATTTGAAATGTTTGTGAGTGAATCATTAACAAAACTTGCACTGCATTAAACTTGAACTTGACTGGTCTTTTATGTGATTTCTGGCCTATTCATAGGTATATAGGTACACTGTCCAAGTGTGTGTCTGGCCCAACACCTCCCACACCTGAAGTACAAAAAAATCACACAGGTGGCTTGTTAAAATAGATCGCTGAAGTTTTGACCCAGTGGTCTCAGGTAAAGCCAGAGAGTCTGCATTTCTGGTTAGCTTCCAGGCAATGCTGATGTTGCCATCCACAGGTCAGACTTGCTATCCACAGATCAACCAACTAAGTCCCTAGAATCTATGTGTTATCTCAAATACCAGTCAAGGCTTGGGTGTGTCTCTCAGATGGGACTTCTGCCAGAATAATTATTCAATAAGTTCACATATAGCAGTCTACCATTTGTTAGCAATTGCATATAGCCACTAATATGATGTTTGGCTCCTTATTCTCTAACTTTTATAAATACAATTAAGAATATTAACCATTGGGGTGCCAAAAAGAAAAAAAAAAGAATATTAACTATTGTGATGGGACACCTGTGTGGTGCAGTCCGTTAGGCATGCGACTCTTGGTTTGGGCTCAGGTCCTGATCTCAGGGCAGTGAGATCAAGCCCTACATCAGGCTCAGAGTGGACTCTGCTTAAGACTCTCTCTCTCTCTCTCCCTCTGCTTCTGCACCTCCCCTCTTAAATAAATAAATAAATAGACTATTAATAATTGTGAGATATTGTTTATTGTTATTGTAACAAAATAATGACCTAGTAATTCACTTTAAGATTTCTAGTTTAGTTAAAAATAATCCTAATATTATAAAACAAAGTTTAAAAAAATAAGCCAATAGGTATTTATTATTCTTTTTTTTTAAGATTTTATTTATTTATTTGACAGACAGAGATCACAAGTAGGCAGAGAGGCAGGCAGAGAGAGAGAGAGGAAGGGAAGCAGGCTCCCCGCTGAGCAGAGAGCCTGATGCAGGGCTGGATCCCAGGACCCTGAGATCATGACCTGAGCTGAAGGCAGAGGCTTTAACCCACTGAGCCACCAGGCGCCCTGGTATTTATTATTCTAAAGTAAATTTTCTTGGTTCTATTCAACTAAAAGAAAAAATATAAATACATTGAATGCTGGAACATTTACTAATTTAAATGCTATAACTGTCAATAATAAGAGCCAATAACCAATTTTGGGCTTACATTACAGGCCTATTATTTGTACTTAAAAATTGATTATTTTTTATTTGAATTTGTAAGCAGAAATTATAGTAATAAGATGTTCCTTTTTAATATACACCAGAAAACTAAAGTATATATTAAGACTAAGTTAAACGTCAAATGGCGAGGAAATATCACGGGTAGGGAATGGGGGGAGTAAAAATATTTTCTGAAAAATAATCTAATCTATTACTGTTCTTAACATATGTTTAAATTGTATCCATAGATGATAGTTGATTGAAGTCAAGAGGAAAGAAATATAGATTACAATAGGGAGATCACACATATGTAACTTTTCTCAACATGATTGGCACCACACCAGCACTCTGAATTCTTCTCATTAAAATTCCTACAGATCAAATCAAAATTGCTTTAGATCTAAGAGAATCAGAGGCTAAAAAGAGAAAATACAGAAGGGATTATATGCAATTTATCTTTTCGTTTAACATGAGTGAAGAAGTTCCAGAGGTGCCTCCTGTTTGAAAATAGAATAATACCAAGTCAGTTCTCTTATGACTTAGAAATAAACACATCTTCCAGAAAAATAGGCCAGCTGATTGCTAATCCAAAATGGTAATATTCTAAACATCAGATCACAAAACCAGTCTTTATTTTTAGTCCTTATTTTTTGATGATATAAAATATGTAACTAAATTTCACATATATCTAATGAACATCTGTCTTCTAACAAAACATCACATGCCATTTTTGTCAACAAATCATGCTTTTGTCTTTTACAATATTATGATCATATGTTTTATTTTGCTATTTTATTATTTTACTTTTAGAAGTAAATAGCCTTTTTTCCCAACTTAAATGCTAACAACATATATATGTTGTCTATGCATAAAGAATATTAAAGACTCAATTTAAATAATTTTTTAAAATATAATGAGTAATGAAAAGTAATTATTTAAAAGGAATATGTCACCATTATCATGCAAATATTCCACAATTTTTTTAAATAAGTAAACTTGACTACAAGATCAGTTTTTTTTTATTATTATTTTATTTATTTGACAGAGAGAGATCATAAGCAGGCAGAGAGGCAGGTGGGGGGGCGGGGGAGCAGGCTCCCTGCTGAGCAGAGAGCCCGATGCAGGGCTCAATCCCAGGACCCTGGAATCATGACCTGAGCTGAAGGCAGAGATCTAACCCACTGAGCCACCCAGGTGCCCCTTGACTACAAGTTTTTATGTTGATTATCATATTCTGTTCCAAGGATGTTATAACAAGTTGCCAAAAGGTGGTGGTTTAAAACAATAGAAATGTATTCCCTCACAATTCTTGGAGGCCAGAAATCCAAAATCAAGGTGTGGGCAGTGTTGGTTCTTCCTGGAGGCTCTGAAGTACAGTCTATTTACAGACCTCCCTCCTAGCTTCAGCAGTTGCTTGCAATCCTTGGCGGTCCTAAACTTGCAAATGCACCCTCGTGATCAGTGCCTTGCCTTCAAATGACTTTCACTCTGTGTCTCTGTTCTTGTTAGTCTGACACTCATCCTAATCCAGGATGGTCTCATCATGAGATTCTTACCATAATTACAAAAGCAAACATCCCTTTTCAGATAAAATCAGATTCTGAGGTTCTAGATAGACATATCTTTTGGGAGCCATAATTCAACTCACTGAAATTGTGGAAGAAGTTTGACAACTGAAAATCATGGGTAGCAGCCCAAGTGTCCATCATAGATGAATGGATGAATGGATAAAGAATATGTGAGATATATATCTATATATCTATATCTATCTATATATCTATCTATCTATATATATATATATATATATATATTATTCAGCCATAAAAAAGAATATGATCTCGCCATTTGCAACAACATGGATGGATCCAGAAAGTATAATGCTAAACAAAATAAACCAGTCAGAGAAAGATAAACACCGTATGATTTCACTCATATGTGGAATTTAAGAAACAAAACAAACAAGCAGAGTAAAAAAAAAAAAGAGAGACAAACCAAAAACAAGGTCTTTTTGTTTTAAGTTTTTTTTTTTTTTTTTTTATTCATTTGAGAGAAAGAGAGAGAAAGCAAAAGCAGGAGCAGTGGGGAGGGGCAGAGGGAGAGGCAGACTCCCTTCTGAGCAGGGAGCCTGAGGCAGGGCTCAGCCCCAGGGTCCTGGGATCATGACCTGAGCTGAAGGCAGATGCTTAAACAACTGATCCACCTAGACACCCCCAAAAGCAAACTTTTAACTATAGAGAACAGACAGCTGGTTACCAGCAAGAAGGTGGGTGAGGGATGAGTAAAATAGGTGAAGGGGATGAAAGGTACATTTATCCTGATGCACACTGGGAAATATATGGAATTATTGAATCATGATGTTGTATACCTGAAATTAATAGAACAACATATGTTAGTTACATTGGAATTAAATTTTTTTGAAGAATAAAATAAAACAAAAAGAATTGGTAAAATAGTAGCAATCCACTGCTGAGCATTTCACCCATGCATTGCTTCGTTCACCCATTTATTTGTCCAATAACTGAGTATCTACTATGGGCCAGGCTTTGAGTTAGGCTCTTGGAAGATGAGAATGACCAAAACAATTTGCAAGAAGGCAGACATGTACTGATTTCCACACAGAGCTGGACCATAGCAGAGTTTTCACCACCCTGAGAAAAAATAAAATACATTTTTAAAGAATTTGAAATTATTTCATTTAAATAAATATTTTTTTTCCTAGAGTATGCTCTGTCTACTCTTTTGTATAGACACTTGTATTCTATAAGCAGGAGTAAATGGATGAATAGCAGATAATAGCTGTATGCTGTATTTTGTATACCCTTTCTTAGAAAAGTAAAAAAAAAAAAAAATGGACATTCTATTAGATTCTCCCAAATTTATTTAGATTAACTGATTTTTTTTTTTTTTTTTTTTTTTTTTTTTTTTTTTTTTTTTTTTTTTAGCATTAAGTCTGGGAACCACTGTTTCAAAGTGCACTGGTCATGTTTGGCCAATTTCTCTATTGTGTAAGAAGAGAATGAGATTCCCACGATTTTTCAGAAATTGACACTAATCTGGTATCATTGGGACCAGCCTTCCAATTTCACTGTAACCTCTGCCCACACATCAGATGATCAGAAAAAGAAAGAGCTGCCAGGCAGCTGGTTAGATGAGCTGAAGAAATCTGCAGGAAGGAAAGGTTGCTGGGATGGGTGTGGTGAGTCGGCCCCCGTTAATCTGAACCTCCTGGGGATGGGTTACAGGCAGACTAGGAAAACCCTGTTGCACCAAGGAGTGTGAGAGACTAGGGCATCTAGTAAAGATGCTTTGGTGCTGATCAGACGTGACATAAACTATAGAGAGAATGTTCTCCCCATGGCTGTGTGGAATTAAAGATAACTTGTACTCATTGAGATCTCCCCAGGGCATAGACACACTCCAATATTTCAAAGGCAGTTGTGTTCCTAGACTCAGCAAGAAGAGATTCTGATAAAAACTAGGGTGAGGGGATGGGGTGGAGGTAGAGCCTAAATTGATGGGTTTAAGAACACTAACATTTGTTTTTATTATGATTAATAATATTTAATTAATTAATAACTAAAAATTAATAATAATTTCAGTGTTTATATCCATAAACTGGTAACAATCACATTACTGAAAGGTGTAAAGTAAGCAGACAAAAAAGAAGATTCATTCTAGAGGAAGAAATTCTTAATAAGGGTAACATTTTCCTTATAGGCATATTTTAGAGAGGGGTGAGTTTTCAAAGTATGTTAATTAACAACTGTGGGATAAAGTATTATTTTAATACTCATGAGGTGAAAATAACTGGCTGAATTTTTATTTATGTACCACAGCCTATGTGCAAGAAAGGGTTAACTCAAGCTGACTGCACTGCTCAAATCCACACATTCCAGAGAAAGGCCAGTCCTTAGGATCAGCCCTTGATTGGATCCTGGAAGATAATCTCTGAACTCTTAGGATATCCTGCTTGATAAGAGTGTTTTTGTGTGCCTGAAACCTTGGGCCAAGCTATGTCAGTTTGACCTCAGCAGTCAGAGCCCAAGTAATTGAGTTCAGTCACAAGGGCCCTGCATGCCTATATGACTGACCCGCTATAAAACTCTGAACTTGGTTTTGGTGAGCTTCCTGGGGTGGGGGTGGGGGGTGGGGAGTGGGGATCAATTAAAAAAAGTTGCAAAAGAAGGGGAGCCAAAAAATTCTAAGCTGGAAAAATGCCAAGTAGAAAAAGTGATAAGTGATCTGAACACCCAGACGGCATACCTGTTAGTATGTGTTAAAAGGATCAACATTTAAAGAGGTTCACATTGGCCAAATTTGAGCTAATCTGACCGTTGAAAATAACCGCCTCTGTAACACAAATGCTTGAATATGTAAAAATTCCCAAGTACATAATGAGACTCATAATGATATAGAATGACACAGAAGACCCCATATACTACCTTGATAACTATCTAATATACCAATTCCCTGCTCTCCAAATGGTACCTAAGGGAAAGACTAAATGATCTTCACAATCGATTCTGCCTTATATATTTAGAATTATTTTACCTTTCTTGTGAGTTGCCCCTCTTTTTATTTACTTGTGAGAGAGAAAGAGAGAGCATGAGCGGGGTGGGGCAGAGGGACAGGCCGACTGCACGCTGAGCAGTGAGCCCAATGTGGGGCTTGATCGCAGGACCCGAGATCATGACCTGAGCAGAAGTCAGATGCTTAACCAACTGAGCCACCCAGGTGCCCCAGAAGGAGAAAAAGAATCTTAAGCAGGCTCCATGCCCAGGGCAGGACCTGACTGAGGGCTCGATCTCACCACCCTGAGATCATGACCTGAGCCTAAACCAAGGGTCAGACACTTAACCAAATGAGCCACCCAGGTGACCCTAAAGACTTCTTATAAAGATACTGAAACTAAAACAGACTATATTGGTGCAAAAATAAACAGATCAATGGAATAGGACAGAGAGTCTATAAATGAACACATCTGTTTACAGGACAATGGAAAGGATCCAGGTAAGAGTGGAGGGCGAAATATTCACGGGAGAAAGGGTTAAATAGCTGAAGTTAGCAAGATGGCGGAGAAAGACAGCATACAGACTCTGGAAGGAAGGTTAACACCTAAACAGCAGGTGAGGGCTTCTGAGAATGAAGAGGAGGAGAGGTTAGGTAATGGAGAAGAGCAAGGACGGCGTAACACAGTCATCATGCAGAGGAAGAGTGAGTGGAAAACAGACTGTTCCAACAGGGCCAAACATATGGAAGAATGAGTGAGACTCGTGACCGGGGATGTGGAACTCATGAAATAGCGAAACACAGCACAGTGTTCATCTCTGCAAGCATGGGCTCAATAGGAATAAGATAATACCAGGTAATTGTAGATAAAAGGAGAGTAAGCAGGTGGGATTTTGGCAAGGATGTTATGAAGTTATAAACTTTGGAATATAAGCTGTAAATGGAGAGAAATAAAGAAAAAATGTGAATGGATGACAAGAAAGGATGGATGGGAGTCTCTACAATAGTTTTATCCAACTTTATCTGGTATTTCTTATCACCTCTCCACCTGAAGATGTTATTTTTTTTTTAACTTGGCCTGAGTACAGAATTCAAATTTCCCATCAAGCCTCTCACATTATGTCATCAACACAGTGATTCTCCCAGAATTGCTAGTGATGATAGGATTGCCTTCCTCCATACGCAATAAAAAATAAAATAAATATGTAAAATAAATGCAGAACCCAAAGAGCAAAGAGAAACACAGGACCCGCTCTAATGTATACAGCTAGTAGAATGTCTCCCCAGATGGTCTGTTCCAACCAAATATCAAAACCTTGAGTTCTTTTGCACAGCTTGTAAGCAAATGTTAGCGTGTGGATTAGATTTACATCTTACTCACAAAGAAAGAGAAAGGGTGGCGAAGCCAAGGAGAAGGCATAACAAAGGTTTATTTTGTAGCAATGGAATCACAATGTCCTGGTTAGAGATGAACTTGACTGATGGGTTTTCCGTGGTAGCCTCCCAGCACTTAATCTTAGCCAAATATTAATGTGCTGAATTTATTACATTTGAGCTCTGAAATTGAATGTGACCATCTGTGGCACATGTGTGTGGTACATAGAACAGTAATATATTGTGGACTAGCCCAACATGAAGCAAAGGATATGGTGATGGTGACATGGCAAGAAAACTCACTCACACCCCAAGACCACTAAATGAATCTGATGGACACCAGAGTCATTCCTCTCCACAGGCATCTGCTTTCTGAAACAATGCACAATAAATAGGAGATATTTATTAATAATTCCTTCAACATATCGCTATAACAGACTGTGCAGTATAAATCTGGAAATGCACTTTACTCCACTGAAACAGAGCAATCGATTGAACAAAACTTAATTCTACAGGAAAAAGATCACAAATGTCAAATAAGAGAAATACAAAAGAAAAAGTTTGCTTATTTTCTGGAGGGCAAGACTACAGTGAAGGTCAGCATTGCAAAGGCTGTTCCACTGGGATTTTCAGGCAGATGTTAGGATGAAATTAGGGAGGTATATGTATACATTTTGTGACCAAAAGAGAAACAATTCACATTTTCACTAGGAAATAGAATCCATATGAAATTAACTTTTGCTACAAGAGAATCCAAGAGAATAGGATTTACATTACAAGGCTGAAGATGTATGAATTTAATAGGAAACTAATCTTTCTGTAGATTATATAGACAACACCCTTATAAAAGGAAAGGGTGCACTTTGCCAAGGAGCGAGGACTAAAGAACATGGGTAAATCTGTATATTTTGAATGAATTTTTATTCACACTTGGCATCCAGAGAAAAGAAAACAAATAGGTTAAAATTAATTCCTGGAATGCCATGCCATCAGTATTATTACAAGGACTGGGCTATCATTTCTATAGCTGTTGGTGGTATGTACATGACTGAGTTTAGTCAGTCTCACGGGTGAGACCCATGGCTAGATAAGATGTATTGCGTCAGGATTCTAAAGAGCTGGTGACTCAATAATTGTTTCATAGCCATAAACTCTAGAATGTCCTAATAGTGTCCTGTCAGTCATGTGGATCTCCTTGAGGGATTCCCAAGGACACTCTACAGAGGGGCAATTAGTGGAGTAGGAGTCAAAATATTATGTTATTACTAGCTCCTGAAGAACTTTAATACTCACAAGGTCAGTGAACTTAGCCCTCCTAGAATGTTTTGGAGAAAGGAGAGAGGCTCAGAGATCCAGAATGAAAGAGAGCAGTCACTGTCTATATAGCAGAACGAAGCTGAATTTACTCATTATTTTGCATTATTTAGTACCCTTTCAATTGTAAGTGATAGAAATTCAACTCATATTGAGCAAATAGGAATAGGCCACTCGAAATATAAATGGCCAATGAGCCACCAAAACCTCTCATGGAAGAGGTTAAAATTAAAACAATGAGCAATGAGATCTTTTTGCCTCTTAAACTGGGAAGTTGCTTATAACAGAGAGAATGTTCACTTTTGTACAGCATGGTATAAAATCTTCAGGAGATCAACTTGGCTTGACAATGATAAAGTTTAAGAATGTATCTTAGCATTTATTCATTCATTAAACAAATATTTTGCCAAGCATCTATTATACGTCAAGCACAGTGTAAGACATCTACCTCTCACAGTCATTACGATCTGCAAGATAGGATAGACATTCCCCCAAGATAGGCATACTGAAAAAGCAAACAATGTAAAATTGCAATTGTGACAAACAGTGAAAAGGATTTAGATGGACTTAGAGGTGCCTATAATAAGGTAAGTTGAGCAGTCCCAGAATTCTAACAAAATTTCCTATGATGCACCTATCTATGAAGCACTGAGTAAGCCAATGCTTAGTAGGTAAGAAAAAGGAACACCCATAAAATGTAATACCATGTACAAACAGCATAAGGAAGGCAAGGGAATACAGAATATAAAGGCCAGTGTATCAGTTAGCATGGGCTCTGTTCCAATGTGTCAGTTAGCATAGACTCTGCTATTCAACTGTAACAAACAACCCCAAAGTCTTCATGATTTAAACCAACAAAGATTTCATTCTCACTCACATTTCTTAACCAGCATGAATTGACTTTGCTCCCAGCAGCTCTGCTCCTTGTTCATCTCACATGGAAAAAGCAACCACTAACCGGAATGCTAGTTACCCATCACCATACTAAAGGGAAAAGTTAAAAGGTCATAATTAGTCACATGGCCTCAGCCAGCCACAGAGGGGTCCAGGGAACGCCCTCTCAGCAGGTGCAAAGATACCAGAAAGCTGCAGGACTTCAACACAGTAATCACGTGTGCAGTGTGGTTGGATCTGAGAGAGAGCGAGCAAAATAGGAGACAGAGTAAGAGAACCTATCTTTAGCCTATGAGCAGTCTAGAGTCACTGAAGGCTTTACAGTTGGAAGAATTTTCCCGAAGAAGAAAAATCATTAGCTGCATAACGCTAAATCTACAAGCTTATTTGCCACAGTAGTGTTCATTAATTTTTTTTAAAGGATAGAAAAACCTAAATACGCAACAGTAGGTTCTCTGTATCTTTACGATGAAACACCATATAACCAATGGAAACAATGTCCTTAGAAAAATGTGACATGAAAAATATGTCTAAAAAGTATGCATCAGATAGAGCAAAACACGACATCTACCTATTTTGCTGTGTAACCTATACTTAGATTATGTGAGTAAAAACTTACATATATATTAAAAATTAATTCTTATTTAATCTAAAATCATGGTTTGCTTGTTTTTTTCTTTTGTTTTCTTTCTTATTTTTTAATTTAATTTTTTAAAAATATTTTAAAAAATTAAAAAAATTAATTTTTTAATTTAAACTTTATTATTTTTCTTAATTTACTTGTTTTCTTTATTATGTGTGCTTCATTCGTATGCTAATGTTTTGCAAAGAAAATAAATTCTTTTTCAGAAAAAAAAAAAAAATTTAAAAAAAAATTTAAAACGGGCTATGACCGGGCACCTGGGTGGCTCAGATATTAAGCGTCTGCCTTCATCTCAAATCATGATCCCAGGGTCCTGGGATCGAGCCCTGAATCAGGCTCCCTGCTCAGCGGGAAACCTGCTTATCCCTCACCCTGTCCCCTGGCTTGTGTTCCCTCTCTCACTACTATCTCTTTCTGTCAAATAAAAAAAATCTTAAAAAAACAAAACAAAACAAAAACAAAACTGGCTGTGACCTTATTTGCCATTGTTCGAACATAAAGATCGTTTCTTTTCCACTGGTGAACATGACCAGACTTTCTGTTAATCTCTTGTAAGGTATGTAAAAGTTAACACACTGTTTTTATTGTTTCAATTCATCTGAACATTCTGGAAACTGTGTTTCTATTACCACTAGTTCAGACACTGTTTCTAGTTAGAGGAGATTTAGCCTTTGTTCTCATCTTTTCAATTACCTCTTGCCACGAAACAGCCCCACAACTCAGATTCTGGGTCCGTAACCAGCTGTCCTGGGGCAATGGGACGGCAAAGTGTGACCCTGTCCAAAGTAACCACATATTCCTCAGGTAGTGATTATTGAGTCCAGTCAAGTACCTCCATTTACTGAGCAATAATGCCCTCCTGAGAACCTGTTCTGCATCCACCTTTTTGACATTTTTTTGGCGAGGGTGACAGAACGGTCATCACTGCCAATAACGGATCAAGAACAATACGGCGTGTGTATCACTGACACTGTACTAAGAGCACACATCTCGCTGAAGAACAGGCTGCCTTATTTTACTTTCTTACTGCATTGCTGGACATTTTACAGGAGTAACTTCTCTGATTTTTTTCAAGGAAAAATTTGGCCAAGCTCTCAAACCATATTTCATCTCTGCTTCAGCTTCCAAAAAAATAAAGAATCGATTTGACCAGGCTTTACAGACATTGGCCAAATGTTGGCCTCAATGCTGAGCTTACACCTGGAGGGGCTGATACATCTGACAGAATTGGGTTACTTCAAACCAGGCCATACATGAAAGACTTGAAATTGTTTAAAATCAGCCTGCGGTGGGACCACTCCACTGGGAAGCGTGTTAGTAAAGGAGCAGATTTTCACTTCTTGCGGGCATCACTTTGTAGCTTTATTGTAAATGAGTTTGTTTTCGTTCTTTAAAGGAAAAGAAAAGTTAAAGAATAAGATAAGAGTCTCATTACAATCCTTGGAACCCAGCATTTTATTTGTCCAAATTACCTTTATGAATTCCCATCCATGGGCAGATGACGTCTGCCCTTTTGGCTCTCCTGACTCTTCACAGCACATTTTGGATACCAGGAGGCTCTGTTTGAGCTGATATTTCATGATGAAAAAGAGTTTGGTTTTGTTTTTGTTTTTTAATGAGAAGCCATACCTGGTGGTTCTTTTCACACAGAGGTTTCCTGTTTTGCTCTGGTGAATGAAAATTAGATTTGAAGTTTAACTGAAGTCAAAATACAGAGTATTTGCTAGACAGAGTAGCAGATTGAATTTTTTTAAAGATTATTTATTTATTTGAGAGAGAGAGAAGAGTGTGGGAGAGAGAACATGAGGGAGGGTAAGAAGGAGACTCCCCTGCTGAGCAGGGAGCCCGATGAGGTACTCCATTCCAGGATCCTGAGATCATGACCTGAGCCAAAAGCATATGTTTAACCAACTGAGCCACCCAGGCACCCCAAGCAGATTGGATTTTTATTTTTTATTTATTTTTGCTTTCTTAAAGATTTTATTTGATTACTTGACACACACACAGAGAGAGAGAGAGAGCACAAACAGGGGGATCAACAGAGGGAGAGGGAGAAGCAGGTTCCCCATTGAGCAGGGAGCCCAATGTGGAACTCGATCCCAGGACCCTGGGATCATGACCAGAGCAGAAGACAGTCGTTTAACCAACCGAGCCACCCAGGTGCCCCTGCAGATTGGATTTTTAAAATGAAATTTCTTTTTTGAAAATACTGTCTGAATTTTCTTTGGGCAGTACAAAGTAGTCCTTTACTTAGTCTCATGACAGCAAAGCAACAGCTAAGTCTTCTGTAAATATTTCCCCCCAAAAGCACTAATCAATGTGAAAGAAGATAATGAAAGTTTGAGTCAATAGAGAAAGTAATATTTGGAAAAGTCAAGCCTTCTATTTCTATTTTCTTTCATCCTAAGAAAAGAGAAAACAATTAGGGGAAATTTCAAGAAAAGATGATGATTAGCTCTATCAAGTATTTATAGTTGCTTAGACACTACTCCATGAAAACATAGATGCTGCTCCTCAAGTAAAAAAAACAAAACCTAAAAAAAGTATGAGAAGCAAACCCCTTCACTGAAATCACAGATGGGGAGGGTCACCTTGGTGGGTCAGTTGGTTAAACCTCCGACTCTTGATTTTGTCTCAGGTCATGATCTCAGCATCCTGAGATCAAGCCCTGCGTTGGCCTTCATGCTCTGTGGGGAACCTGCTTGAGATTCTCTCCCTCTCCCCCTGCCCCTCCCTCTTCTCTCTCTCATTGTCTCTCAAAAAAAATTAATAAAACTTTAAAAAATTAAAAAACAGGGGCACCTGGGTGGCTCAGTGGATTAAGCCGCTGCCTTCGGCTCAGGTCATGGTCTCAGTGTCCTGGGATCGAGCCCCACATCGGGCTCTTTGCTCAGTGGGGAGCCTGCTTCTCTCTCTCTCTCTCTCTCTCTCTGCCTGACTCTCTGCCTACTTGTGATCTCTCTCTCTGTCAAATAAATAAATAAATAAATCTTAAAAAAAATTAAAAAACAAAATCTTAGAAGGGGAATTCATAACAGGTGGATCTCAGCAATGTGATGAAGGGGGGTAGATTTGTCAATGTTTAAGAAGGACACCAAGACAAAGTCAGATTCAGAGCAAGGGTCAGATACCATTAGGAAGTAGACAGAATGCTACAATATCTATTTATTGTGGTAGAAATAGAGTAAGGGTTTGTTCAGGGTCAGATATCAGGAGAACCCAAAAGCATATGAAACTTTTGTTGATAGTCGAGGATCTGAGGAGTTAACAAGAAGTTGATTGACAGGAGCTAGTACACACATACACACACGCACACACACACACACACACACACAAAGACACACATACACACGCACGCTGTCTTCAATGATTATTTGAACTGAAATTCTATAAGGGTTCCTCCTTCGTCATGAGTATAACTCTATATGCCTGTAAGGCACGACAATTTAGGTTTATTTATCACCTAACAAGGAAGCTATATTCAATTTTTTATTTCTAATAGCCGTTTCTACCCAGCGAGACAGGTGTAGAAACCTCAAATTCTGTGAGCTTTTCAATTGCATGCCTGTCTTATCATGGTCTCTCTAGTGGAATAACTAGATAAACTCTCCTGTTTTATAATAGTGTCTTAGAGCTTTATTTTCATATTTATATTCATAGTATCCACCAAATTACCTGGGAACATTTATAATTTTAGTTGTATATTTCTCATAATATCTACTCTGTGTGTGTGTATAACATCAAGCTAAAAATTCTCTCTTTGATAACAGCAATGAATAATTTCAAGAGACCCCAGCTACCCACACCAAATTTTTGGTAAGAAAAGATAAAAATTCCCATATTTCTCTTAAAATCTTACAAAAAGCAGTAAGTGTCATAAAATCAGAGGCTTCAAGTTAGAAGTTAAGAGTTAACCTGTGACAGTTTTTTAATGTTCATAAACTTTACACCTTTTTCATCAAAAACGGGGTCTATGTCTCCCTCTCATGTGTCTACCTAGGCTTCTCACTCACTTGCAAAGATTTTTTGTATGAAAAGTGATGTTTCATGACTTCTAAGGCAATACAGCTTCTGCCTTGAACACTAGGACACATGATTTTATATCCCTGAGCCACCAGGTAAGAGGAACCCAACTATTCTGATGCAGCTATGCTATGAAGAAGTCAAGAACATATAAAGAAGTGGGGCACCTGGGTGGCTCAGTTGCTTAAGCATCAGGCTTCAGCTCAGGTCATGGTCCTGGGGTCCTGGGATGGAGCCCCAAGGCCGACTCTCTGCTCAGCAGGGAGTCTGCTTCTCCTTCTCCCTCTGACCCTCCCTCCCACTCAAGCTCTCTCTCTCAAATAAATAAAATAAAATATCTTTAAATGTTGTTTTTTTTTTTTTAAAGAACACATAAAGAAGTTGCACATACATGTTCCAGTAGGCAGCCCCAGCTGAACTCTCAATCAACTGCCAGCAAAACCTGCCAGCCAGGTGAGTAAGCCACCTTGAACATGCAACCCAGTAAAGCGTTCACAAAGTTCCATATGGTACATAACGTCATATGGTTGCAGTTGGTACATAATGCAAATGCATGAGAAACCCTAAGCAAGAATTGACCAAGCAAGTCAGTCCTTCTGAGTTCCTGACTCACAAAAGGATGAAAAAAATAAAACTGTTGTGCTAGCCCTTTGGGATAATTCGTTATGCAGTGATAGATACCTTGTATACCATCTGATCCAAAATTTCCACTCTGGGATGCAGCTTTTGGATTAAACCACTCTAGTAAAGGGGACACCTTTCATGGGTTAACCATATTTAGGATAACTCTCTTTTGTTTCTCATATGAAACCAAAATCATCATCTCTCTAACTTCAAACTATTATTCTAGATTAACCTTCTAGGTGAGCATAAAACAAATCTCGGGTTTCTCCATGAAAGCTTGCCATGTAGACAAAAACACTCTGCAAATATCCCCTTGGTCTTTTCTCCTGCAGGAAAACAATGCCCCATTCTTTCAGACTTGCCTCAAAAGATGGGATTTTCTGAATTCTGTGTCCCTTCCTTCGAATATACTCCATCCTAGAAGTCTGCCCTAAAATATAATGCAAGGAATTTGACACTTTATTCCATAAGTCATCTCACTTGAACAGAATTTGGTGAAATTGTTATTTTTTGTTGTTGTTTCTATTGTGCTAGACCCCATATTTCATTAATGCAACTGACAGTGATGCTAGCCTATTTTTCTAACGGCCACATCGCACTATTGACTTTTTTCATGGGTGTCATCAGATGGAAGTCCCACAACTTTGCCATCTGTACAGTAGCCAAGCCCGCTCACTCTCATGCAGCTGACTTTCTGAACATAAACAGAACTTGAAATGAGTTTCTGCTAAATTTCATTTCTTTTGTTTTGGACCAGTGTGTCTCTGTCAGTTGACATCACTTTTATGCTTGGTGTATCACTTACAGTTTTAGTTATGCATCCCATCTATGTATCCCCTTTTCTAAATTCTATCAAAATTATCTCCATAAATATTGAGCCAACAGAGCTAAGAGTATAGCCTAGCCAAATTCTGTTCAAAAACTATAAAATGATTTGCCAACACATAGCAGGTAAGAGCACTAGATATCAGTAACTCTATCATTCAAAGTAGTTCTTAACCAGATGTTCTTGCAAAAGATATTGTCACATGTAGTAATGTCATCAAAATAATGAAAATGCATTTTATCTCTGGAATTTTCTATTTTCTAGAGATTCTAACAAAATGAGAAATCATTTGAATTTAGCATAGTCTATCTTGAGTGAGTGGATACTAGCTCTAGAGAGTATCTATAGTAACTCCCAAAGCTTATAAACTCCAGGTATGGCACTTCACTCTAGAATATTGTATTAGCTAAAAAAAGAAAAGGAAATGATTTCCACAATAAATTTATAAGCTTGTCACCATTGTTAAGGCCAAGATATAGTTCCTAGTTCAGACTTTTCCCAGAAATCCTGTTCTCCTCTATTTCTTCAAAATTAGAGTATAGCTATCTTACACTAGCAACAAATATTTGTTAAATGAAAGAACTAATAAATGAATGAAAAGTACACAAACTATTACATTCTTTGGTTTTATTTTCTTTATAGACTGTTACTGTATGAAGTTATCTTGTTCATTTATGTTTCACTTTACATGTAGTTCTCTCTCTCCCTTTCCCATAAGTGCATAAGATTTTGTCTGATTTTTCTCAGTACAGTGTCTAAAATAGTGTCCCCAGCATAATATCACCATTGCATAGAAGGATGCTGAATGAAGGAATGAGACATAATCAGTCAAGGCCTTAGGTCTCAAATTCACTCAATGACTCACTCCGTACCACAATTATCAGTCTATTCCTCCCCGTTAGAAAAACCTTTTCCCTAACGAAGACTGATACAAAATAGGACTTCAGTTTTCTCTCTGTCACTTGTCACTATATTTCTGAGAAACACCAAATTTGATCTTATTCTTATACCAAATATCCTCTCAAAAGTAGGTGTTTTGATTTAGTTCCTCCCAGAAACAGTATTCAATGCAAGCAGTTTATTTTGGAGGTAACCCCATGAGGTGCCAGGAGGACATTGGGGAAGCAAGACAGGTGGATGGAGGATAAAGGGTTTAGCTCTTCCATCCATAACACTGAAGAATGCATCCTTGAATATTTACAATTGGAGCAGTCATTCAGATCGACCTCAAGAGATTAGTGGTGTAACAAATGTTTTGGTGACTTCTTATTGCAAGCATTTTCCCCAAGTTTCCAAACAAAATCATGTACTCTCCTCTGCACTCTGGAAAAGACTGACTTGCCCCAGACAGCAGTAGACTGACAGATTTAAATGGAACATCTGTGTATATCTGACTTTGACATCTATTATTTTCCTCACTTGCATCCTGATTTGTTGAAGACATAGCATACTTCTAGAATTCACAGACTAGCAGTAGAATGTGAATATATACACAAATGTATATCAGATGTTCTTTAAAGACTGGACAATTTTAAATAATTATTCATTTCAGTGCTCTGTAAAATAACTATAGGACATTCAACGGCATGAAAATATGACAAGTAGTTGTTTTTTGTAAAATAAACAGTTTCAAAGAAGTATGTATACTATGAACTCATTTTTATAAAAATGTGTGTATATAAACACAATTCAAAGTATATAGGTGGCCAGATTTGTGGTGTGTATTTTTTTTTACTTCTTTTCATTATGTGTCTGATGTTTTTCAAAAATAAAATTACATTTTATTTTTGTAATAATAATAAACAAGCAAAAAAGTAATAAGAGTACTAATAGTACTATTAGTACTAACAGTACTAATTAGTAGTAATAGTACTAATAGTAATAAAAGTAATAATTGAAAAAGTAATAATAAACAAGCAAAAAAAGAAGTTTGGTAAATAGTATGAGCAAATATCCAAAATAAGAAGGCAGAAATTAAAAGATATTATTCACAGATACCTGTATGACAGAAAATATCCTTACTTTATTAAAGAACATTTCAGCCACCACTGATTACTATAATAATAAGTTACCATTTTTTTCTATTGAACTATGACCAAATGATCATAAAATGGGACTATTTCACATGTATTTTTAAATAAAACTCAGTTGACAAAATTTAACCTACACATAATTTTCCACATATAATGTGTTTGAAACTTTTGGATAAAGCAGAAAACAAAAAAAGGTGACAGGAATTTCTATTAATTTATTTCTGGTCCCCTGATTTTGAATGTTTGCTCTGATTAAATACCAAAAAAAGTACAAAAGGCTAGGCAGATACAATAAATTATATTTGACCCTAACTAGTAATTGATATTTACTAATCGTCATTGTCACCATCTTCATCTTCACACCGTAACAAATAAACATTTCCAGATGATAGACACTATAAATAGACCACGTTGATGACATATTCCCTGGAAATCTTTCTGAGCCTACATTATAGTGTGTAGCCACTCAAAAGATGAAGCAAAAGTAGGGGCAGGGAGTGCCTGGGTGGCTAAGTCGGTAAAGCTTCTGTTTTTGGCTCAGGTCCTGATGCCGGCATCCTTGAATTAAGCTCCAGGGTCCTGGGATGGAGCCTTGTGTCAGGCTCCCTGCTCAGCAGGGAGTCTGCTTCTTCCTCTCCTCCCAACCTGTGCTCTCTGTCGCTCTCTCTCTCTCTCAAATAAATAAATAAAATCTAAAAAAAAATTTTTTTAAAGGTGGGGCAAAAGGAAGAAGATGGCAGCTGGCAGGGTCAGTACCTTTCTGGAACGCAGCTCAGCATATAAACAGCTGCGTTTGAAAACATCTCAGAAGTCCTCTCAAATTCCAATATAACTTCCTTTATCTTTAGAAAGCCTGAAATCAATTACATCTTGGATATATGGTGTTTCCCTTATGACCTGTTTCTTTGTGGTTTATCATCATTCACTCCAAGAGACCCATATATAGGGGTTAAAGGAAATTTAAAAAACATTTTAACTGAATATACCATAGGTATACTGCCCCTCTTACTGAGTTTTCCACATATTTCTCAATTCACAACTTACAAACTAGGGCAGATTATATTTTTCATCTCCATTCTTCCCAGAAATTATATAAACTATTCTGTCCATATGCTAGCAACAACTTAAAATTAAACAAATTAAAAATTCATTTGGTATTTGGTACACGGATCAGCACTGTTGACTATAATGAGGGATGTCATTAAAATCTTAGCTTTTCATTAGGTGTTAACATCCCTAGTTGGCCACAAATGTCTGTATTTGGCTTACAAAACAGTTAGTGTGATTTAAGGTAGAATTGAATGCAACTTGTTGTGAAAATATTCATCTCTCTTCCCATGCTCTCAAAGTCATTTATAAACATGTCCCCGAACTGATTGCTTTACTAGGTAACCAGAGTTTGGAACAAATCACTCCAAATGCATAACAAATCATTCCAAAATATAGTAGCTTAAAAAAGTAGTAATCGCTAATTCTCTCTCATGGTTTCTTATAGACCATAATTCTGGCAGCACCGAAATTGGGCCCGAGTCTCCAATGAAGTAGCAGTCAAATGTCAGCCGGGGCTGCAGTTATCTCAAGACTGAGTTGACCTTGGATGATCACTGTTAAGGTGACTTGTTTTCATCTCCATGAGACTTCATAAGTGTCCTTACAACATGGTAGCTGGCTTCTGGTAGAGCTAGAGATCCAAGATACTAAAACCAAAGCTGTTATACCTCTTATGACCTAGCCTTGTGTATCTCAAATCATCACTTCTAGCATACTCTATTGATTACACAAGTCAGCTGTGAGTGATTCAAGGAGTGTGCTAAAGCATGACTCTTTGGAGACTAGGATCACTGGCGGCCATCTTAGAGGCCAACTACCATACTCAGCACCATTTCTTGCTATATTACAAGGGTTGGGAAGAGGGAGCAGAAGACATTACCAAAAAGAGTTTAATCACACTGTCTCTGGTGCCTGAGCATGTTTTGCCTAGTGATTCCCAAAGGGAGCCTCATATCTCCATTCAACCCCTGAGCTTTCCTCAAATAATCAGGAAGCTAGAATAGTTCCTCCCTACTAAGCTTCCCACACAGAACATATTGACCACATAAGGGGAGGAAATTTTATAAACCTTGACCTTCAGTGGTTCTAAATCTTAGTTGCAAAATGGAATGATTGGAGATCTTTGAAAAAACAACAACAGTAACAAACAACAACAACAACAACAGCAAGGCACCTGATACATAGTTCCCACCAGAAATTCTGTTATTGGTCTAGGTACAGCCAAAGAAGTAGAAATTTTAAACTCATCCCAGGTGATTCTAACATGCAACAAAAAGTTGAGAACCACAGAGAAAAACCTTTGTGAATGTTCCCTCTCGTGATCCCTCTTCTTCCTTAGTTTAACCACCCTATTCTCACAACCCTTATTGTTATTTATTGATTTTTCAATATTCCTTTTTTTTAAGATTTTATTTATTTATTTGATAGATGGAGATTACAAGTAGGCAGAGAAGCAGACAGAGAGAGAGGGGGAAGCAGGCTCCCTGCTGAGCAGAGATACCGATGCGGGGCTCTATCCCAGGACCCTGAGACCATGACCTGAGCCAAAGGCAGAGGCTTCAACCTCTGAGCCACCCAGGTGCCCCTCAATATTCCTTTTTTTTTAAAGTTTTGTGGGGTTTTGTTGACAATGTCACATTACTTTCAGGTATACACCATAGTGATTCAACCTCTCCATATGTCGTGCTTGCTCACCACACATACAGATATCCAATAAGGGGTTAGTATCCAAAATATATTTTAAAAAATTATACAAATTAACACCAAAACACACACACACACACACCCTTATATTTAAACTCTGGCTGCTTGTTCTTCAACCAATCCCTGAGAAAATTCATCATTTCCCACAGAAGTTGAAGAGTTTCTTGGTCTCTTTCACTGTCTACTTAACTCCATTAAACCCCGGATGCTGGCCCTAATAGACTCCCTAAAGGGTAGACATTGGCTCTATTTCCAAGACCAGAAAAGAAAGTAGAATGCGAGAACCCACTTTAGGCTCTTAACTGTGGAGTGCTGCAGTTAATTAACTAATTAACTAATTAATTAATTACCTAGAGGCAAGCACACTTTGGAAAGAAAAGTTAGTATTTACTAGAAGCAACACAGTCGAATCTAGCATAAGAAACAACTTCCTCCAATGAATGCAACCTTCACTCCCCTACTTGTGAAAATAAATAAATAAATCACCTCAGCACGGTATTGGCGAGCCACATCTGATCCCTTCAAGATGTGACTTCTGTAACCACAGTTACTCCAGTGGTAGAGAAGGACGCTTATTTTAGCCATCCGGTCTGGGGCTAGGAGTTCCACCCTGATGGCTGTCTTTCCTGTAGGAAGGAGAAAGGTGTCTCACTTTTGCACATCAACAGAGAAACTTCATGTGTTTACCTCTATAGACATTTACAAGAAAAAAAAAAAAACCTATGTATCAGCAATTCTCAAAATTCAGCACACATGTAAATTACCTGGAGATCTTGTTAAAATGCAAGTCTGAGCTACTGTGGAAACATTTGTCATTTAGCATTTCTAACCAGTTCCCAGGAGATGTGGATGTTGCCTGTCCTTGGACCACACTTTGAGTCTCAAGGATCTAGATATTATAGATTTTTTTTTTAAATGACTACAATGCACTTTCATCTCTCCCCTTCAATCTCGTCTATAGGACTGACATCGTTTTCTCCCACCCTTTTTAAATTGACATAGTCTATAATATTCAGAGAATTCCATTATGCTTATACTTCAAATTTCATCTGCTTTTTTAATGGAAAATAATCCTTTAACTTAAATATCTTTAAATTAAGATTGCACATCATTCCATGAAAGAAAGACTGATAGGAAACCAATCTGTATCATAGTAAAATTTATTCCGTTTCTAACAAGCTTTACTATATTCACTGCTACAATTATCCCTACTAACCCCAAATCCTTTCTCTTCACTCTTTGTGAAGGGAAAAAAAAAAAAAGCCCTACACAATATAATTAAATCCACTTACCACCCAGACTAAATATTGCACAAATTGTTATAAAACACACAGGACATGACAGTTACAAAGTCAATATGATTCATGCCCAGTCTTAGTGTGGTTACTTGTTCCCTGGGAGTGCACTGAGCTCTGCCTCTTTATTCTTTTAGCCTATTATTCAGGCTCTCAGGACACAGGAACAAAAGACGCTCATTTGAAACATAGTATCTCTTTGGGTGAAAACAAAGAAACTTATATGTAGTCTAATTACCTATAATCGCTTACAGGAATTATCCTCATTGTTCCATTATTTCTTCGAAGCATACTTTGACATTATGAACTCTTGGCCATTCCAATGTGTTATCTTCAGTGACAAAGCTGATGAAAATGTCTTCACCTGTAAAATAATGCCAGTTCAAGGTAAAATCTACTAACAGACTTTGAATATTGACTTCCCTGAGTTAATAATAAGACAGTGAATAAGATCATGGCTTCTTTTTTCTTTCATAGAGGAAAAAGTCCACCATAAAAAGAAAGAAGAAAATATTGAAAACAATTCAACGGCACAGAATGTGTCCTTGTTATCCTGGCTACTCACTACAGTGAAGTCAAAATTTAAGAAATTCTACTTTTATCACAAAGCTCTTTTAACTTTATAAAAGACACCAACCAAATATAACTCAGGGTCAAACAAACTTTATTGTTCTGAAAACTGCGTGGTTAACATTATTCCAACCTGTTCCCAATTAATATTTCTTTGATTGATTCACATTTGGGCACAAAAAGAAAATATACCCCCAACATTTCTATAAAAGTGGTTTTATGCACATTGTATCATTCTGGAAGGAAAAAAAAAAAAAGACTGTTTTTCGCCTCCTTGGTATCGACCAGTTTAATCACACAAAATTTCTGAATTCCGCCCAGATCAGAATAAATAAATGTATGAAAGACATTGTAACAAGGAAGCCCAATATTTGTAAGAGCTGACTCCTTCATAGGAGTCACCGTTACCACAATCTTTACCTTGGAAATTACATCTGAAGTAGCCGATCAATCCCTCCAAGCAGCGTATGTTGAAAGTTTTGTCTAACACCATGGTAACCATAGCAATGTTTATTTCATTACTAACTTTTATAATGAACATAAAGAACTTTGGACATAAATGTTTGGCAGCAATAACGAAATTGCCTAACTCTGGTGACTTTTGTTCCATTGGCTCCCTGGGAGACCGTACTGAAATATAAAGATCAAGTAACTCTGTCCTCAGTTAGGCTCCATAATTAAACTAGGATTTAATCAAATGATTCCCATTTGCCTAGTTTGGAAGATGCGGATTCCTGTCCTGCTTCATCACTGGCCAATTGTCTGAATTTGAATAAGACAATCAATCTAACTGGGTGTTAGGTTTTTTTACCTATTAAAGTAAGAAATGTTTAGCTAGATGTCTGTGAAGTGACTTTCATAATAAAAATACAAATTACTAGTCTGATTTTATTTTTAAAGCGAAAGAAAACATTTCCTTAAATGTTGAAGGTTTTTGGAAAATTGCAGCCACTAACTTTGAGTCACTAATTAAGCTTCCGGCTACCCATCCCAGACAAAGGAATATACAATAGCCTATAAAAGTGGCAAATACTTGAGGCCACCAGAGGCCAAGTGCTATGTAAAACTGATTAGTATTAGAGCCTCAGTGAGAACCAGCTACAGGGCACGTGGGTGGTTGTCCTTCTTACAACTGGGAATAAAATTAAACGTGAGGCCCACAGGTAAAGCAAAGGTATGCAGAGTCCTCTTAAAGAGGCAGAACAGCCCCTGCCCCCCCATCTAAGCCTGGATAGTAACCAGATGGATTGTATTTACACGTTAGAAAAAGAAAGGTGTTTGACGGAACAACTTTGTTCTGCCTTACAAGTTCAGAGGTACAACCTTGAGAACCAGTCTCTAGGACAATTCAGATCTACAAGCACCCCTTAAGACAGGTCCTCAAGAATAGAAGAGACAAAACTATCATGCTAAATTATAATTAGCATTTAGTTCTTCCAACTAATTCTGCTTCCATTGTATCCATGCCCACTGGACTGCCTTCTGATTCCAAGGGCCCTTCCCATGTTACCTATTGCTGTTAGGCAAGGAAAATTGGGTCTTACTCCAGAATGAACATAATGTTTTTCTCACTGGGATTGATAGTTCTTGATGCACTGATAAATCACATTTTCTCAGCTTTTCAAAACATGGGCAGGAGGAGGGGGGCTGCCTATAATGCATTTCTTAGGCTAAAGACAGACTTATAGAAGCACCACACATTACAACTGGGCTGCTTTCCCCTCAAACTTCAATATGTTTATTCTTTCTCTCTGTCCACCCCATTCTTCTTAACCTTCTTCTCCTCCAGTAAACATTATGAATGGATATGGGTCTGAGTTTTAAGAATGGTTGGGATTAGGAAGATTTTAGAAGAGGGAATTTCAGAAACAGGAGTGATTAAATTGGATTGGGGGGTTAAGTAGACCAGTCCAGTCGATTTACAGAGGAGTGGCGGTGCCAGGTGAGATGAAACTAGAAACTTTAGCTGATCTAGATCAGGAGGATTTCCAAAAGGCACTAAGACATCTGGTCCTGAAGAGTTGACTATGAGAATTTTTAGAGTTTCTTGAAAGGGAGTGACAGCTAATTTTGAATATTAGGAAGATTATGCATAGATACATAATCATACATGAAGAAACCACACTGTAAGCTACATTTAGCACATAAGTATATAGTGTAATACCTTGAATTTCTCTTTGAAGAGATCACACATTTCTCTTTGGTACCTGGATATAAGACACTCAGAAGGAAATGACTAATGTTTACTCATGAAGAGACAACTGGAAGGGGAGAGGGAGGGATGTGGGCCTGTCAATGAGTATTGGAAGGAGGAACGAAAAGAAAGAACGGAGATCTCTCTAATTCATCCAGTACCTTTCCTCAGGGGTAGAGTTGGACTTCCAGAGTGACCAGCAAGACAACACTGGCGGCAGCTCAGAGCAATATCCAGGAAGCTGACAGAACCACAGAGGACTTGAAACACATGCGTCTGGGTTTCAGTGTTATTCCCAAGAGACGTCTATAGCCTTCCTCCACTACATCCTTGGATGAGGAATGGAAACTCGGACAACACATGGCAAGACTGGACAAATGGACCCTCCAGCTGAATCATAACATCGGGTGATGAGGATGTTTCTGTGAGGATGCCCTCTCAGAACCTGAGAATGAGAACGAAGCTTAATCATTCCAGCTTCCAAGAGTAGCTTTCCCCTACAGGAGGGTACAACAGGTTGAGAATTCCGGCTTGGAGAGAAATGTGTTGGTGTGAGTGTAAGAGAAAGGAAACGTGTGTCCGCGCACCAATATGTGTTTTCGAAGCAGAGCATGAGCACAAAAATCACACGGCCTTCTGGTGTAATGGGTTCCCCTGAGTTGAATGTTTCAGTGATGCAGTTTGGCATTGGAGCCTTCATCTGAGCTGAGGTTCCCTCCCTCTCTTTTTGCTTCAGCTCCGTGTTTTGCTTGAATCTGAGTCATAAGCTCCTTAAGCTGGCAGGAAGCGGACAGTCGGGCTGGCAGCTCCATCTCCCCCAAACAGAGGGAGTGTCTTGGCTGACACCTAAGCAACCTTTTCCATCCCCAGACCCAGTAACAGAACCAATGAACATTAGCAGAACAGAAGGCTGGGCTATACTTACAGAGTAGGAGAAAGGAGAAAGCATCCTGGAGAAATCCATTAGCTGAAGCCATGGTTTAAGAAAAAAAGGTTTTATGGAATTATCTCAGCCACTCACCAGGGTCTTTGAATGTTCTGGGTTTATCCTCCAAAGCTGGCGGATAGACTCTCTAGTCTAGCTCCCATTCTGACCCCCAGCTCTTCTTCCTCTATCAAGCTTCTGAGTGACTGTTCCCCTCTGGTAATCTCCATCCTTCCCCGCATTTCTCCTAAAACACAGCTACTCTACAGCTAAGTTCATACTCTTGGGGTTGGCCTGTATTCAATTACTTCTCTGAAGGAATCAAGAAAAGGCCACTTTTTTGCCCACTTCCATTGAGTTTCCTCTTTCTTGTGTTAGGAGGAGTCCAAGTGGAACCAGAGAGAGAGGAAACACTGGGACTACATCAGTCATTGACACCCTGGATCCAATCAGTTGTCAAATTAGCTCCAGCAGGGATCAAGGGCAGGAGCAAGGAGGGAACCAGATTTGGGGGAAGCAAAAAAGCTGGGAAGAAAAGATTGGAATAAGAAGGTTGTCCAATGATTACTACAATGTGGGTGACCCGGTACGCTGTAGTTCAGGGGAAGGGAGGGTGGGGGTCTGAACACCTGGGTGGAGACAATCTGCCAAAAGAGCTACAGGGTGTTGAAAAGTAATGGCAGAATGTTGGAAGCAACCCTTACTTCCTTCATAGTTTTTCCTTCAATCAACCTGGTTACTTAAGCTTAGAACTGAGCCTTGGCAGGTTTTCTTCATGCAGACCCCAATAGAAGAAGTCTGTCTTGCCCCATACAGTTCCAACACCTCGTATGCCCCTCTTCCAACTCCCACCATCTCCCTCACAACCTGCCACCATCATTTGTCCTTCTCTGGCTCTTCTCCATCTCATCTTCAGCCTCCTCGAACACCACTTCTGACATGTGGCAAGACTTCCAGGCCCAGGGCCCCTGGCCTGTTTTCTACCTGATGTTCCTCTCCCTCTTCCTGTCTGCACCATTGCCTGCTGCCTTCTGATGGCTTAAACCAGAGCTCAGCTGTCAATCATGGGCTTGACCTCCAGAAGGTAAGTCTTCGGCCATCCAATTTAAGGAAAGTAAAAATAAAACAGAACAAAAAAAAAAAAATCCTTAAAATATTTGAAATAGGTTCTGTTTGGAAAGTTAAAACTGGTGAATGCTGAGTGTGTAAAATAACATCTCCCACTGTCCTAGAGAGAACTTTGCAAAGCAGCTATATTTCCTAGAAATATATGCAGTTTTGTTATGAATTGAGCTCTTTCTTTTCACAGACACTAGCTCTTTGTTTATTACAGATATGAACAGCTACACAGCTGCTCCCCAATTCAATATTTGCAGCATATTAGTTATGAGAGATAACATTGAATTATTAATATAAATAATGTGCTAATATGGCCCCACCTGTATGTGCAAGGGGCCTTGGAAAATAGTCTTCATACCTAGTTGAAAATGACATTCAGGACCAAGTTTGCGTAGAGGAGAAGAAGGCACACTCATAACCACCAAGCTCAAGTAAGTCCATTTTTCCCTTTCCAGCTGGGTCAGATGAGACATGTCCTTCAGTCTTCCCCTACATGTCCGTTCTGAACATTGAATGCCAACCTTCTTGGAGATGGGTCCATTGTAGACTAACTCAGCCACACTAAAATTCTCATGGCTCAATATTTGAGCATTACAGACCTTATCTAACATCTTGGATTTAGAAATATAAAGTAGTAGAAGAACACCTGGGTGGCTAGGTCAGTTAAGTGTCTGCTTTTGGCTCAGGTCATGATCCCAGAGTCCTGGGATGGAGTCCCACATAGAGTGCCCTGCTCAGTGGGAAGCCTGCTTCTCCCTCTGCCGGCTTCTCCACCTGCTTGTGCTCTCTCCCTCTCTCTCTCTTTCACTCTGTCTCTGAGAAATAAATAAATAAATCTTAAGGGGAAAAAAAGGAATAGAAAGTGAATAGAAACAATCAGTCATGGAGCAAAGAACTTCATAAGAAAGCCTGATAGGAAGTGGGAGACCTTTCAGGAAAACTTGATTAATTCAAGGAGTTGGGGAAAGACCAATGTGATGAAATGTACCTACGGAAGAAAGAGATAGAAGAAAATCCCCTGACACTCTAAATTCTTAACATCTTCTCTCTCTCGGGGTTACCTGACGCAGGATTAAGTACTTTCTGAAGTCCCATAATATCAGAACTATCATACAGTCCTGATGAAACAGTGAGGACTAAGTGTTTTCTGAGGTGACTATATTATGTATCTCTCTGAGTTCAGCCTCAGAAAACAATCAGACAAACCCAGTTCACGAAACAATAAGTACTCTCAAAGTAACCTAAATTTTTTATTTTGAAGATATAATTGTGTAATTGGATTTATTAAGCAGTTCATAAATTGGTTAGCACCCCACCCAGTGAGTAGAGCAATGCTCCCCCTAAATTCTTTATTTTCATTTTTTTAACTCCTTGAGGAGAGGACAGCGAGTCCCAGTAATACATTTGAAGAAAACAACCCATTTTCTGCTCTCATCCACTCACTTCAGCATGAAAGCCGACCTCAAGATGGTTTCTTCAAAATAACAAGAGCCTACTGCCTTCTAAACTCCCCGCCACCCAGACGTTTATTCCTACCTCTCCCTTTCACCACTTCATCGTGTTACTATGACTATTGGTTGTCTTTTGCTAATCCCTTCCCTCCTCCTCTCAGTGTTCAGATCCTGATCTTCTACGATCATTCTCTGGTCCCCCATCACAAATGCCAGAAGGACTGGTCTGACCCTCCTCAGTTGGCAGAACGGAAGGTGTAAAGTCATCTTCAGCACGCAGGGGCTGACAGAGACAGAATGCACATAGAGGAATGGTGCTTACCAGGATGGTGATGGTTACGCATGTTCTTCAGTAGGAATGATACGAAAAAATATGTATGTAGTACATGCCACAAGGTTTCCCAGATAGAAATCCTAAACTCTGATGAATTACTGTGAATAACTGTACGTCAAAGCAGATCGTAAGGCATTTGATGATAGTTGATGTACCAGAGCTCTGTGCGTCACTCCAGTACTCTGATCTTTTAACACCTGCGTCTCCCCAGACTCTCGGCTCTGTCTGCTTTACTCACATTATCCGCCAAGCTCTTCGTGGGCTCCCTCTCCATGAATCACAGCCTGGAGACTCCCTCAAGGCAATAAACTGGGACAATCATAAGGCTCACCATTCTTGTCTCTCTCTTTCTCTCTCTCTCTCTCTCTCTCTCTCAGGGATCATTGTCCTGTGTCAACTGATGACTAATGTCTAAAAAATTCATTTGTCATATATTTGGTCTGATTTTTTGGTCATTGCAGTTAAGCAGGCAAATATATTTCCTGCCAATGCCCTGTTAGCTGAAGTGGAATTCCCACTAGGTATTGATTTAACAGAAACTCAGGCTGTATCTGGTGAATCAAATTGCTAAAAATCCATAGTTTTAGACTCATAATGCCCCTTCTGCCACCAAAACCAGATCTCAAAAAAGATCTGATATACCTCAATATGCTTTACACTTTTAAAACACCATCTGACCTCTCCCAGGGTATATTAGCTTCCTAGGGCTGTTATAACAAATTACCATAAATGTGGTGCCTTAAAAGAACAGAAATGTATTCTCTCATAATTCTGAAGTCTAGAAGTTCAAAATCAAGTTGTCAATTTGTAATTATCTTGGGAGCAAAAATGGAGTCACATTTTATTCTAACCCACAGTACCTAGCTTTATACTTAGCTCCTAAAATAAGCCCTATAGTGTTTACATAAAGTTTAATTTAATTGCAGTGGAGAAGAGAATTTTCTATGAAGGTAATTTCAGGCACCCGTCTTAAATGTAGGGATTCCTAAAAATAGTGCCAGGTATGCAATTCTAATATGCCTATAAGTGACATCTGGCTCCAGAACAAACAGTATTTTTTCCACCGTGCAGAAGTTACTGGAATGCGAAGCTGGAGAGATTTCACTATTTTATATGCCACAGAGAAATACAAAATGGTCTATATAAAACTGTCTACTAATGCCAAGATAACATCAATTCTAAAATGCATCTCTGATCTCAGAGATGCATTAAAGATAATTAAAATGTAAAAGATATTTGTCTTAGAATCAAATATATACAGTGTGGATGTGTGTTTTATATGTGAGTAAATGTAAACATACTTACATGCAGTAGATATTCACGGGGTTGCTGTCCCTGCAAGCTACCACTTAACCTGTCCAGAAAATTCCCCCAACTTCCTACACTCTGCTGTTTGCCTGCCCCCACACGTCCCGCCACACTACAGCTCACTGGCCCAATCCAGTTTGGCCAATCATGTTTGAAATTTAAAACAGAAGTACCAGAGGCTGGGAACCTTGGCAGCCAAGTCACATCAATGGCCATCGTCTGACTTATAGTGCTGGGATGTCTCCTAACTTTCCCCTAGCCTACCCCTTCCAAAGACTTAGGGATTTAATCTTGCTTCAAGTCCGCAAAATACCCCAGCAACCTTCCAGTAAATTCTTTTTTGTGGCTTAAGTCAGCTGGAGTTTATTTTTGTGGCCTGAAACCAAAAGAACCTTAACTAATGCAATGCACTAAGAACATTTTTGGAAAGATACACAAGAAATTAACACTAATTACCTCTGAGAAGTGAATGGGCTGAAGGTCCTGAAGGTACAGAGGGGAATGTCCATCATCACATTATAACACACCGTACAGTTCGATGTTGTGTTGTCATAAATTGCTTTCATTGGATTGGGGATGTTTGTTTTTATACCACGAGCATGTATTACTTGAATATTAGACGTTTTACAGCTAGGTTTCCTTTTTCTTTCTTTCTTTCTTTTTTTTTTTTTTTTTTGTATTGTCATATTTGAAAAGGACTAATATGATAGTAGTCTTCTAATTTTTCACAGCTCATCTTTATCCTCTGAATAAATATGATGTGGCCAACCGATTCACAGCAATCAGGACCATGAGGTCATTTTTTAGACCAGCCCTGAATTATTCTTATTTTGTCATAGGGTGAATAATGATTTTATTTTTATGGTACAGTAGATACTAATTAATCAAACATGTTACTCTTAAGCTCCTTTAAGTTCTTTCCTTCTACGTAAGACTCCACATTTACTCAATTTGAGTATCTTTCTGGTTAATAATCTCCTATTTTTGAAAAGAACATCAAGCTTAGATGGGTTGGTTATTGATCATTTCACACTTTGTGAATTGTCTTTATCAGGTTAAATTTATCCAGACCCTTAGATAAATCATTCCCCGAAGTCGTTGGAAGTCCTGAGGGCACTGGGATAAATTTAGAATATTGGAAGTTACATAAGAATACTCTTCTAGGGGCACCTGGGTGGCTCAGTGGGTTAAAGCCTCTGACTTGCGCTCAGGTAAGGATCCCAGCGTCCTGGGATCTAGCCCTGCATCGGGCTGTCTGCTCATCAGGGAGCCTGCTTCCTCCTCTCTCTGTCAGCCTGCTTCTCTGCCTACTTGTGATCTCTGTCTGTCAAGTAAATAAACAAAGTCTTAAAAAAAAAAAAAGAATACTATTCTGGCCTCTTTCTCCACCTTCCCCCACTGCTACTACTTATAAAAAAAATTAATATTGTCAGAGAAATCTCAGGAGGAAATTAGAACAAGTCAAGACAAATGTACCAAATTAGCCATCTGTGGAAATAACCTGTCCTGGGAGGTGACCTGCAAATGCCTTGTCAATGGGAGCAAAGGTTTTCCAGTCCTGAGAGGGATCAGCAAAACCAGACTGGCACATAATCATTATAAAGCAGAAAATAGCAGTTGTATTTTACCTTGCTTAGGATGATGTCATGGTGCTTTAGCAACTGGTTTTAAAATAAGAATAGAAGACTAGGAATGTGTCATTGTTTGTCCAGAAATGTCTTGAAAATCAGAGCACCTCCCAGAATCACTCTGATTCTACGTGCAGGGATCCCAGTACCTTGACACACAGCAGGTGGTTCCTAGAGCACTAACCTGCGGGGAAATGGGGTCACAGAGAAAGAGAGAAAAGAAGTAGGAAGGAAAATGTGGAGGGAGGGATGCATGAGGGGAGGAGTGAAAGGGAAAGGGAAAGGATTAGAAGAATGAAAAGAAGCAGAAAAGCAGGAGAAGGCCCTCTTCTCTAAAAACAAAGAAACAAACAAACGTAATTTGGTTGATCAAAGTGTTTTGGGGGTAGGGCTTGGAGTCTGGATTCTTGCCCCTCTGGTCTCTTGTAACAATTGATTTTAACTGATTTTCCTGATACTAACTTACATTATTTCAGAGTGTGATCTGAAATACTGAAATATTAGTTCTTTTCTGCTTAAAATTCACCATTAGTCCTCTATCTCTTTGAGCATACTGTGGTTTCTTGGTTAATTCTGCCTTACCTGCCCCAGGAGTTTCATCTTCCAGTCCCATCCCTCCCCAGAGCTCTGTTCTTTTTTTTTTTTTTTTTTATTAGCAGTTCCCATAAATATGCCTTGCTTTTTTGCTCTTGAGAAACCGTCCGTATTCTATTCCTTCAATCTCCAAACTTCACCCCCCCACACACACTTTTTGTAGCTGGTGAGCATTTCAACCAGCGAGATTTTGTTCAAACAGTATTTCTTCAGTAGAATCATGAATGCCTTTCTATAAGAGAATGATTCATTAAGATTCTATTGGCATTTATCAAGTGGACTGTAGTTACCTGTGTACATCCCTTTCCTCCACCTGAAGGTTAAACTCCTAAAGATCAGTCATCTTCTCATGTTTACAACTGTGTACCAGTCTCTAACACATGCTTATAATAGACCCTCATACATGCTTGATTGAATGACTGAGGCAATAAAAATTCTTGTCAGGAAAATTTATCCAAGACTTGGAGATGACTTTTGTTGAAGGATATTTGTTGGCTATTTAAAAATTCTGTAGGGGTGGGTGTTAATTTGTAGAAAATGAAAGTGAATGATTCCTGCCCACCTCAATGCAAACGAATTCAATGTCTCAGTAAGTCAAATTCTCATTTGGACCTGTTTTAACATCTTACTGATTCTTTCATTTATTAACAAGTTGAATAAAATCTTTGACATGCGTTCACTTTATATTTGCATGAGTCATGATCTTACTCTTGTAAAAATTACGCTTTAACAGTATAACAAAATATCTTCATTTAATGCGTACACAAACTGCCAAATAGCATAGGTTGAGTGTGTGTTAATAGAATATAGAGGATGTTTTCTATTGAACAACTCAACATAATAGGTGCAAGGCAATCTGAAAATTAAGTGAATATACCTGTTAAAATAGTACCACTAAATGAAAACACCGACAGAATAATACTATAAAGCCCTTTAAAGCAGATGGTTGTCCAGCATGTACCCACATGTAATAAGGATACATATGCACATATGTGTGTTAAAAAAGTAACTGATATATTGTAGCCAATATATTTTCCATACAGTAATCCTGAGTTTAACAGGTTTCTGCATCACGAGTATATATCACGCTCTGCTAAACACACGGTCATAAAGGCACAATGTTAACAGTGTTGCTTAACTTTTTTCATCACTATTACTCACCCTTGCCTCTTATTTGCTTTTCCATCATTCTCCCTAACTAAGACATATGTATCATCCCCCCCAGACGTGGCCCCCCTCAGTCAAGTAGAAATAGGAGCTTTTCCCCATAAAGCTGAGCAGACCACATTAAGCAAAAGATTCCAAATCTAATGGCCCATTAGTCATCGTCAACTGATGACCCACTGAAATGCCTGACCAGGTAACTGGGTCAACTAGCTCAAGGGAAGCACTTACTAAGTCAATAAAGCATATCGTTGGGCCACTCAAGGAGCCCTTCCCCACTTCACCCCCAAACACACCTATCCAGCCAGATGTGTGCACCACACATGGTGTGTGCCCACATCATTACCTGAAATGGGAACAGCTCTCACATTTCCAAATGCAAGTACCCCAGCTTCAGCTTCCATCCACAAAGACAGCATGTGGCCTCAGGAGCTCATTGCCTGTGCAGTGTGGGTTTCTCATGGAGATGTGCACACTTCAAAGGACTGAGAGGACACCTTCTTCCTAAGACTGAAGTTCAGAATCCCTCTAAGAGAAGGGCAGAAGGGCAGAAGGGCATTGCAATGTCAGTCTGGCTCTCAAGTTATACACACACACACACACACACACACACACACACACTTAAGATACATGTGATGTATGATTATAACTATTTTTCTCCCCCTCTCAGGTAGCATTCCGTGGGAGTGGGGGGAAAAAAAAACATCAAAGGCATTCTTACACAAAAGTCCACATTGAAGCATGTCTAAGTGTCAGATTAAAATTAACAAAAGACAGGAAACAGGGAGTTAAGACGTTACTCAATCCTGAACTCACCCTATTGTGCCTAAGTTTCAAGAGGTCAGGAAAGAACTTTTAGGTTCAGAATTAGCTGCTTCTGTTTCCTTTCACTGCTGAGATATTAAACTTCAAAAAAATATTAAATGGGCAAGAAATCCCCAAGTGCCCCAGAACCCATGCAGGGTGGTAATCTGTGCATATCTCTAGCTTTGAAAGCCAAGTTTGAACTTCATACTTTTACAAAATTAGGAAAACATCTGTTCTCTTTGGTAAATCCCCTTTCCTATATATCCATTTTCTGATTGTCTTGAGTCCTTTCCCATTCACTCAATAAATAAGTAAATAAGAAAAGAAGAGATGCCAGAGCTAGGTAAAAGCAGTGAGTTCTTTTTTTTTTTTTTTTAAATTTATTTATTTATTTGTCAGAGTCAGAGAAAGAGAGAGAGAGAGAGCACAAGCAGGCAGAGTAGCAGGCAGAGGTGGAGAGAGAAGCAGGCTCCCCACTGAGCAAGGAGCCCGATGTAAGACTCAATCCCAGGACCCTGAGATCATGACCTGAGCTGAAGGCAGCAGCTTAACCAGCTGAGCCACCCAGGTGTCCCAAAGCAGGGATTTCTTACCAGACAATGACCAAGCAACTTAGTTTATGTTTTCTTACCTTCAAGTTTAATTTTCTAATCCAGATGATCTCCAATGCCAGATATGATTCTGATTTCTCCTGGTCATTTTTCAAATATGTCTTATAATAATAAAATTTTTCAACGTCTCCAGCTTATCTACAGATGGGGACACCCACCTTCTCTGCAAAGATAGCCATACCTTTGCCCAGAGTTTCCTTACCCCACTGCCAAGATAGGTGCTACTCAGGTATGAATGTGACTCAATTATCTGGAACTGGGAAAGCCTTTTGTAGCTTGTATAATGATAAATCTTGATTAGTCTTCCACAATCCATAATACTGAGGAAGAATTTGAGGAAGTTATCAGGGGTTAATGATACTCTAACCACAGGTGTAACACACCTGGGGAGAGATGATACTCAAGGTTCTAACAAACCAGGATCTCTGGAACTTTTCTCCTTGGATGACCTTCATGGTCCATGACTAATGAAAGATGTTCCAGAAGATTTGTCTCTCCAAGGTATGAGAAACTCCTGCTAGTACAAAACTCTCAGGTGACTTTTCAGTGCTAGCCTGAGCTTGCCATCCAAAATGGCCCTGGGACAAATCATCCTTTCTCAACATGGCTATCAATTGTCTTCTTTTTCAAAGCCCAAAAGGAGTGAGCACATCGCCACTCTTCCTTTGGCCAAAAATCCCAAAACTCTTCCTTACATCTAATGGCAATAAGAGCAAGGTGGGGTCAAAATGGCAACTATCAGGACAATCATAAAATTAATACAAGAGATAAGCTATGCCCTGTCTCCTTCAGTGAGGCAAAAGTTTCGAATTGCTTCCTGCATACTGAGTAACACCTCTAATGCCCCTCTTCCCACATGCTAACACACATTTCATTTTCTCTCAAATCTTACAAGAGGAAAGTACAGGCATTGGGGAGAATGTTACCATTCTTCCTTCAAAGGAATAGCTGATGATAAAGGCCACACAGAAAAAGGAATATGAAAGGTAGAGAGAGGGATCATGTAATTTACCGTCCAAGCCAGTTCAGTTTTGAGGGCGGGACACAGGGACAGAATTGGGCAGAACACAAGGACAAGAGGCTTAGCGAGACTACCTAAGTCAGATCTGGCTGTGGGGTCTCCCTAAAGGAAAAGCCATGGAGGTATCTGCTGTCATTTTCAGGCATTGGTGCATGGAAAGGCAGTGCATAAATAGAGGGTCTTAAGCCAGACAGTGCTTGACTGAACTGAGTTTTAGAAAGGGATTTACAGAATTCAGATGCAAGATGGATTTGCGGAGTCCCAAAGAAACAGACCATTACATTATTGCACTAGACCTTGGGGAAGTAATGGAAGCTTAAATGGGTTGATACCAATGGGATAAGTGTGAGATATTATTGATGTAAAAAATTAATGGATTTTGAAAATTATTAGAGGTAGGAAACCTCACTCAGGGTGAAGCAGAGGTGATTTTTCTGGATAACTGAGTGATGCCTTTAACAACATTTTTTGGAAACTAAGACCAAAGTGTTAAGTAATGTGCACAAGTTCACCAACGAATAGTATGGCCTCCAGGTCTACCTGTTAGTAAAGAGATGTCCACATCTCAATGTGATAAGGGCCACTGAGATGTGTACAAGAAACTCTGACATCACAGGACTTGTCTCTATTTTTGCAAGGTGTGGTACAAATCTGAAGATATACCTTTGAGTCTGTTCAATCATTCCCTAGCTTCATTACTTTCAGCAAATACCCTTCTGCAGGGCTGGGCTCTTGTATGACTCTGGAGGCCATACAAGTCTTGTATGACTCAAGAGAGGCAGGTTGGCTCTCCTGGGAAGGACAACTGTTCTCTACTTCATGGTATCTCCTACGTTCTACCTGACAAGCCCAGGCTTTTGCAATAAAAGCAGAGTTTTGAGGGAAAGTGCAACGTGCAGTTCTCCACTTCTGTTGCCAAAACAAATCACAAGGCCAGCCGGATACAAGAAGAAGAGTAGAGAATGTGGAGCCATTCCTACACTAAATCTATCACATAAACATGGAGTCTGAGAGTTTAAGGGCTGGGATTGTGAGATTATTTGAAGCCCCTGTAGAGGCAGCCACCACTAAATTTATTTTTAGCCAAATGTTTGCTCTGTTTATGTCACAGAGCTGATGAAGGGACCCTTTGTTTTTCACTCTACTGTAGATTAAAGGGGAAACTTTTGAAAAGACAAAGGAATAAATAGTTCACCCAAACTGAATTGCTACTGGTGTAGATCTTTGGATGGACACTTGCAGGGCAAGATTGTCACCACCTCTGGGGAATTTAGAAGGAGAGAAGGAGAGAAAAAAAAACAGTTGACAGAAGAGCTTCAGCTTCCAGTTGATATTTGAAAGTTGAATCAACACAGAGTGGTCCTTTTCTTTATCCTCGGCATCCAATAATGACCATGGATTCCCAATGGGCAGCAAGTTTACTTCGGTCATCTAATGGGGAGTGTGTTGGCCTTTGCCTGGAAGGAGAACTTCCCAATTGACCTGTAGAGGATCTCTCAGAATCATCTTAAGCAAGCTATTCCCACTTAGAAAACTTGTGAGGGTGCCTGGCTCAGTGGGTTAAGCCTCTGCCTTCAGCTCAGATCATGATCTCAGGATCCTGGGACTAAGCCCCGCATTGGGTTTTCTGCTCAGTGAGGAGCCTGCTTCCCCCTCTCTCTCTGCCTGCTTGTGATCTCTTTCTCTGTCAAATAAATAAATAAAATCTAAAAAAAAAAAAAAGAATTCTTGTGAAATGATGCTTTTTAGAGGAGTATTCTTGACCTCTACCAAATTTAGACTAGACTGTAGTATGTTGATATTTTGAAAAAATCAATGAACCTTCTAAACCAGATACATGATACGGCAGAGGCTAGCTAGATGCTCACCAAGTAGTTTCCTCTTCTTGAGCACACAGTGGAACTACATTGCCCTGACACCCTCTGTCAGGCAAGGGCATGTGACTAGTTCTTGCCAATGCATCATGAGTGTAAGGCATCCCTCTTTGATTTAATGCAGGAGTAAGCAAATGATAGCCCAGAAGCCAAATTTGGCTCGCTACCAGTCTTTGTAAATAAAGGGGTTTGGGGTTTTTTGTTTTTGTTTTTGTTTTGTTTGTTTGTTTTGTTTTTGACCTAGCCACCTCTATTCATTTATGTGTAATCTATGGCTGCTTTCATACTATCATGGCAGAATTGAGTAGATGTAACAGGGAGTATGTACCAGGGGAGTCTAAAATATGTATTATCTACCCTTTATAGAAAATATGCCCAACCCTTGATTGCATCTTAAATCTGACTGCTTATCCCACTCTCTCTTCTACTTATCTGCTGTCTAAAAGGTGTCAGGGCAATTCTGAAGCCACGATTTGACTTTGCAGAGGCCCATCATGAAAAACGTGGGTCCACTAATATGTCCAGCCTACTCCCATCCTTTGGACCATGATCTGGGTGAAAAATAGGACTTCACTGGGTTAAGGTACTGAGATCTGTGTTTTGTGTGCGTGTGTGTATGCAGCAGCTAACATTACTTATCTTAACAAATATAAAAGGGAAAAATAGAATAATCTATACAAATAAGATATTACAAATTTAGGTAATTGCAGTACAGAAAAGTAAAGGCATTTGTCTCAAGCATATATCAAAGCTTGGAAAAGACAGACTGATAATCATCACCCCCAATATCAAGATGAAATAAACTGGTATAGAACCACCGGAAACCAATTCCAGCACTGATCTTAACGTCTTCCTCATATTACACGACTTGAGGAACATCGGAAGTTCAGTCCTAAGAGAATACCTCTTTGCTGGTTTGTCATTAATGTCCGCCTGCTTCTTGTTTTATTAAGACCTGCCTCTCTTTGTTGAAATACAAAAATCCCAGGGAAGTGTATAAAAAATCATTAGTTATCCCATATTAAGAAAGATTTTACTGTGCGTACCCTTTTAAAAGGAAACTTTTAAAAGTTAAAGCACAGTTAAAGATTTTACTGTGTATACCCTTTTAAAAGGAAACCAGATAAACAAAGGAGAACTATATTTTATGATCTCATAGACAATTAAAATTCGAGACACCTAGAAGAGAAGCCCATGAAAAGAAATGTAGGTATCACTTGGGAAAATGAAAGATTGCCTAACTTTTTCTCTCTTCACTGGGTACAAAGAACAACTCTGGACTCTCAGTTATGCTAAACAGGTGTTAGGAACCTAGTAATTGCCTTGACTTGAGAGGCCAAGACTGTTTTCCTTGTCCACAGTATCCTCTGGGCTTCACGTGCCTGGTCACCCCCCTCTATACCAGAAGTGACTTTCTCTGGGGATTCTTCCCTCAGAATCTACTCCAGATATGCCCTTCTTTTGTCTTCTGCAACTCCTGCCTCAGGAAATCATTCATTATACCACATTACAAGTATAATTTTATACATCTGTCTCTCTTACCAGGCATCAGGCGGGGATCCCTCCTGGGCATAATTTCTGAGACACAGAATATGTTCAACAAATATTTGCTGAATTAATGGCAAACTATTCTCTGGGCCAGCGGGTCTCCAAATCGGTTTAAAATTTAAAATCACTTGGGTAACACGTGCAGATATGGAGTGTCAGACTTACTGAATCAGGATCTCCAGGGGTAGGACCACAAAACGGGATTATTCATGGAGTGCTCGTAGGGCATTGAGTTCTCTGCTCCAGTCCTTCTCATCATGAAATCTAGCTGTAGTACCTTTGGTGGTTCTGCCAGGAGCACAGACCGTGGAAGGGTGTTGGAGAACAGCCTGCAGTCGGTCATAGTTATTGAGTGCATCCTTTGTGTTAAGTGTTATTCCAGGCATTGGCGATTCAGCAGGGAATAAAATGGACGAGGATCCCTGACCTCATGGAGTCTGTACTCTAAGATGTTAGAGGATGCCGATAAGCAAGATTAATAAATACAGATTAAGTGCCAAAGGGAGAAATTAAACCAGGAAAGGAATCGGAAGTGGTTAGAGAAGAGTTTAATTTTAAGTGGAGCTGCCAGAGAAGGCCACAGTGAGAAGGTGACATTGAGTAAAGATGTGAAGGAAATGAGAATGAGAATGGGACCCGGGCAAGGAGAAAGAGAAAGTGAATAGGTTCCAAGGCAGGAGCATTCGTGGGCAAGTTTGAGAAACAGCAGGAGGCTATGAGTGAGACAGGACGAGCAACACGAAACAGGGTCCGTAAGTTAGGAGGGAACGCATCACCCAGGGTCTTTGAAAGGCCTTTGCTCTCCTCAGTGTGCAGTGGAGAGTCATTAGAGAGTTCTGGGCAAAACAGCGGCAAGATCTGACTTACCCTTCACAGCCTCACTACGGTACTGAGATGAGATTGAAGTGGGGACACAGGTTGAAACAGGAAAATCTGTTAGAAGATTCTTGTTCTAATTCATACAAGAGGGAGTGATGAGTCAGACCAGGGTGTACTGAGGTGGTGAGAAGTGGTCAGATTCTGAATACGTTTTAAAGGTAGAGCCAACAAGTTTCGCTTGTAGATCAGGTATAGAGTCAAGGGTAACTCCAAAGTTTGGGAGCCAAGAACTGAAAGGATGACATGGCCATTCACTAAGACAGAGAAGACAGGAAATGCAGCAGCCTGGGGATGTATATCAGAAGCTTAGTGTTGGATTTGTAAAGCTGCGACCCCCAAGTGGACATCTAAGTGACGATAGAGGTCCTCAGCGACCTACACGTGTTTTCCTCACTGACTGGCTTGGGCCTCCAACGCCCTAATTTGAACCTCCATTTTCTAAGGAAAGGAATAATTACACGTGTTTGTACAATTGCTTTGTGAAACCATAAAGCACTATAAAGTGAACGTTATTACTGTTTATACACGGAAATCCTAAGATGATGCCATCAACCCCAAGAAGGGCCTTTTACTTTGCCTTTGGAAAACCAGGCTATAGGAAACATACAAGAGCCCATAGCCCCTCAGGATTTCAGGGTGACAAGAGTAAAAGCTGAATTATTTGCAAGCAAATACAGTGCCCTTTCTGGAAACCGTCACAGTTTGCTAAACTTTGGGAAAATTAAACATCCACCATTAAATCATAACCTAAGGGACATGAAGGAACAACTGACCATGCACGCCCACCTCCTGTTGTCCAAGAAGTAAAAGCATTCTGTGCAGTAAAGGAAATATGAGTTCAATTGAGACTATCTGAAACCCATGGGTTTCCTTTTTAAAGAAACCATAGTCCCTTCTTTCAATCCATCTCCCACTTCCACCCCATCTTGCAACCACCAGCTCCGCCCTCCCTCCCACCCTTCAAATCTTGGTAGAAACAGCTGTCACCACAAAAGTCATGGCTGGGCCAGGAGAGCCAGCTGGCTCAATGATTCACAAACAAATTAACCTTGGGATTTTATTTTGAGCAAAGGGGCTTCCTAGCCTATGTTCTTAGCAGCCATCCGTGTTTTTCCTCTTGGAGAAACAAATACCAACTCGAATGTCACATAAGCCCGAGCCCTACTCTGGGCTGTCAGGGCCACTACCCACCACTGCTTCTTTTAAAAATGTCCTTCTTAATGATAAGCTTTTCTTTTTTGACAACTTTTCTAATGAAGAAGTATACCCATTTAGGGGTTTTGCTTCTTTAAGGGGCAGAGGTACGAACTTCATTGTTCTGTGAACGATTTAACAATCATTTCTCAAAGTATAGGCATAAGACATAGAATTAACAGATGACATAATGCGATTTTTAAAAATTTTCAGAGGCCAGCACGTCGATGTGTTGCAGCGCAGCGCCATCTACTGTCCACATAGTGAAAGGATGTAGGGGAGAAGGAGACAGAAAGACAAGGGGAGAGAGAGGGCGAGAAGGAATGAGGTTGGAGGGGAAGGGGAAAAGAGGGAGAAAAAGAAAGGAAAGAGGCAAAAAAAGAAAAGGACTTTAGCTTTCCACTAATCCAATTCCTCATTCCATCAAAAAAGAATCTGAGCTCAAAAAGTTCAGGTGAATTCACTGAAAGTACACAAGATTCTCGGGGCGCCTGGGTGGCTCCGTGGGTTAAAGCCATTGCCTTTGGCTCAGGTCATGATCCCAGAGCCCTGGGATTGAGCCCCGCATCAGGCTCTCTGCTCAGCAGGGAGCCTGCTTCCTCCTTTCTCTCTGCCTGCCTCTCTGCCTACTTGTGATCTCTGTCTGTCATATAAGTAAATAGAATCTTTAAAAAAAAATAAGAGAGAGAGAGAGAGAGAGAGAGAAAGAAAAAAGAAAGTACACAAGATTCTCAGGGCATCCATTTACTTAAAAAAAAAGTCACTTTCACATGTTCAGGGCTTAAAACATAATTAGCCTGTTGTGGTGCTGGAGAATGAGTAGACATATAGATCAAAGGGATGGAATGAAGAATCCAGAAATAGACCCACACGTTGAATCTATTATTCTCTATAAAGATACAAAAGCAATTCAATAGAGAAATGATAGTCTTCTCAATAAATTGTGCTGGAACAATTATGCAACCTCAACCCACACCTCGTACCTTGTATAAAAATGAACTCAATAAATGGGCCATAAACCTAGATAAGAACCTTACAACTATACGATTTCCAGAAGAAAACATAGCAGAAAATCTTTGTGACCTTGGATTGGGCAACAAAATCTTAGCTATAATACCACAAACACAATCATTAAGAAAAAATATAAAATGGACATTATCATAAATTAAGAATGTCTGCACCTTGACAGACTCTGTTTAGAGAATGAAAAGACAAATCATACTAAGAAAAAAATATTTGCACATCACATGTCTGATAAAGAACCAGACGACAATTAACTTACAAAACACAGTAATAAGAAAGCAAACAACTGAACTTAAACTGGTCAACACACTTAAGTAGAAAAAATGCTTAACATCAATATTCAAAATTACAACAATTACCAGGTACCACTACACACCAATGAGAATGTCTAAAATTTAAAAACAAGTGAAAATACTAAAAAGATGAAAAGTGATAAGAAATCTTTTATATTGCTTTTGGGAATAAAATACTGCACAGACATTTGGCCAACAGTATGACAATTTCTTTATTTAGCTAAATATGTACTTGCCATATGGCACAGAAATCCTATACCTAGGTATTTATCAAAATGGAATAAAAATTTATGTTTAAAATAAAAACTGTACAGGGGCACCTGCATGGCTCAGTGGGTTAAGCCTCTGCCTTCGGCTCAGGTCGTGATCTCGGGGTCCTGGCATCGAGCCCCACATCAGGCTCTCTGCTCAGCAGGGAGCCTGCTTCCCCCTCTCTCTCTGCCTCTCTGCCTACTTGTGGTCTCTGTCTGTCAAATAAATAAATAAAATCTTTTAAAAAAAGACTGTACAAATGTTTATAGTGCTTTATTTATAATCGGAAAAACTTGAGACACATAAATATTACTCAGTAGGTAAATGAATAAATAAACAGAATGCTACTTAGCAATAACAGTGAAGGAAATCAGATGTGAATCAGGAAACATCTATATGGATCTTGTAGACATTAAAAGGATAGTAAAGGAATATTATGAGCATCTCAATGCCCACAAATTTGATAATCTAGATAAAATGGACTGATTTCTTGAAAGACATAATTTTATCAAAATTCACACAAGGAGAAATAGACAATACCAATAGGCCCTTATCTATTAAAGAAATTAAATCAATAATTAAAAATTTCTAAAACAAAAAGCATTAGGCCCATACAGTTTCACTGGTGAATTCTATAATTAAGGAAGAAATTATACCAACTCTCTACAATCTCTCTCAGAGGATAAAAGCATAAGGAATACTTCCTAACTCATTTTATGAGGCCGCAATGTCAAAATTAGACAAAAACATTACAAGAAAACTCCAGACCCATATCCTTCATAAATATAGATAGAAAAATCCTTAACAAAATATTACCAAATAAAATACAACAATGTATAAAAAGAATTATACAACACATGGACCAAGACCAAGTGGAATTTATTCTAGGTAAGCAAGACTGGTTCAACATTTGAAAACCAATGAATGTAATTCACTCACCACATTAACAGATTATACATACATACTTACATACACACATATATACATACATAAATAAAATCACACCATCATATCAATAGATACAGAAAAAAGAGTTGACAGAATCCAACGTTCTTTCATGATAAAAACTCTCAGTAAACTAAGCATGGAAGAAAATTTCCTTAACATAATAAAGAATATTTACAAAAACCTACAGTAACATCATACTTAATGGTAAGAAACTAGAAGCTTTCTCACAAAGATCAGAAACAAGTCAAGGTTGCCCCATCTCACTATATCTTTTCAACATTATGCTGGAAATTTTAGCTAATGCAACAAGACAAGAAAAGGAAATTAAATGTATACAGATTGGAAAGGAATAGACAAAGCTATCATTGTTCCCAGATGGCATGATTGCTTATGTAGAAAATCTAGAAGAATAAAAACAAATTTTCTAGTTAGCAATTAACTAATACGGAATTATAGCAAGATGGTAGAATACAAGGTTAATATACAAAAATCAATTACTTTCCTATACACCAGCAATGAATAAATGGAATTTGAAAGTAAGGAGTCAATATCATTTACATTAGCACCTCAGAATTGAAATGCTTAGGTATAAATCTAACAAAATATGTATAAGTTTACATGAGGAAAATTACAAAATTTTGCCAAGCAAAATCAAAGAACTGAATAAATAGGGAGATAGTCCATGCTCTCCATCCTCACAGGTAGGAAAACTCAACATTGTCAGGATGTCAGTTCTTTCAAACTTAATCTTACAGATTCAAAAAAATCTCAATCAAAATCCAAGCAAGTTGGTGTGCCTGGGTGGCTCAGTCGGTTAAGTGTCTGTTTTTGGCTCAGGTCATGATCCCAGGATCTTAGGATTGAGCCCCACATCTTCTTCTCCTTCTTTCTCTTTTCCCATTCCCCCTTCTCATGCTCTCTTTCTCTCACTCTCTCAAATAAATCACTAGCCTTTTTTAAAAATTCAAGCAAGTTAATTTTATGGATATTGACAAACTGATTCCAAAGTTTATACGGGGAGGCAAAAGACCCAAAATATCCAACACAATACTGAAGGAGAACAGAGTTGGAGGACTAACACTACCAGACTTACTGTCAAGGAACAATAATCAACATGATGTGGTGTTGGTGAAAGAATAGACAAATAGATCAGCGCAATAGAATGGAGAGCCCAGAAACAGACTCACATATATTTAGGCAGCTGTTCTTTGACAAGGGAGTGAAGGAACAAAGATAGTCTCTTCAACAACTTACGCTGGAACATCTGGACTTTCACATTTAAAAAAAATGAATCGAGATACAGATCTCACACTTTTCTCAAAAAGTAACTCATAATGAATCACAGACCTAGGTATAAAAAGCAAAACTATAAAATTCCTAAAGGATAATATAACAGAAAATCTATATGACTCAGGGAATGGTGATGATTTCTTAGAAAAATACTAAAGACACAATCCATGTAAGAAGTAATTAATAAGCTGAACTTCATTAAAATTAAAAACAGCTGCTCTGCAAAAGACAGTATCCAGAGAATGAGAAGACAAGCCACAGAATTGGAAAAATATTTCAGAAGATACATATGATAAAGGACTATTATACAAAATATCCAAAGAACTCTTAGAATTTAACCATTAAAAGATGAGCAATGAGAGGAAAGAAAAAAGAGAAGCAGGAAGAGGAGGAGAGGAAGAGAAGAAGAAGAAGGAGGAGGAGGAGGAGGAGGAGGAGAAGGAGGAGGAGAAGAAGAAGGAGGAGGAGAAGAAAAAGGAGGAGAAGGAGGAGGAGGAGGAGAGCCAGGTTAAATAGAGTGTCAAAGACCTTAGCAGACACCTCACGGAAGAAGACATACATATGGCAAAAGATATATGAAAAGATGGTTCAAGAGGAAAAGAAAAGAAAAATGGTCCACACATATGTTATCAGGGAAATGCAAATTAATACAATGAGATACCACTGTGTTCCAATTAGGCTGCCAAATTCTGGAACACTGACAACACCAAATGCTGGCATGGATCTGGAGCAACAGGAACTCTGATTCCCTGATCTTAGGAAAACGAAGTGGTGCAGCTACTCTAGAGGGTAATTTGATGGTTTCTTATAAAACAGAACATATTTTCTTACCACATGATCCAGCCATGATGTTCCTCAGTATTTATCCAAAGGAATTGAAACTTATGTCCATTCAAAAACTTCCACATGGATGTTTATGGCAGCTGTATTCATAATTGCCAAAACTTTAAAACCACTAAAATGTCCTTCAGTAGGTGAATGAATAAACTGGTGTCTTCAGACAATAGAATATTATTTAGCACTAAAAGGAAGCAAAAATCAAGCCCTGAAAAGACAGGGAAGAACTTTTATTGCACGTTGGTAAATACGAGAAGCTGATCTAGAAAGGCTATATACTGTATGATCCCAACTATATGCTATTCTAGAAAAGGAAAACTTTTGGGACTGAAAATGTACCAGTGGTTGCTGGGGTGGAAGGAGAAGGTAACTGTAAGGGAGAGAGGGAAGTTTTGGGGAGGGTGAGTAAACTGTTCTTGATCTTAATTAAGGTTGTGATGACAAGACTGTACACATTTGTCAAAACTCCTGGAATGAACAATTAAAAGAATAGATTTTATGTAAACTACACCTTGATAAAAAATGTAAAATGTAATTAACCCATAGTTCAATATATAACTTACGTTGAAAAGAAGATGGGACTAAAAGTATTTTCTACCCTTGCACATTATTTGTTTAAACATACCAATGCATTTCTTAAAAGAAAGTACTTGCTCAACAAAAACTCATCCTGCCTCCTAAGATATCCTACCTTTAAAAATAATAGAATCTGAATTAGTCAGTTTGGGGTCTAATATGAACAGTTACATCACCCACATTTTAATGATCAAAATTTATTATAAATAGTGGATTGTACTGTCATTTAATGAAATCCTTGAGTACAATTTGAGCCTGAACATTTATCTGTATGAAATGTCTTCAGAAACTCTTTCTGGAAAAGAAGAAGAAGAAGAAGAAGAAGAAGAAGAAGAAGAAGAAGAAGAAGAAG
>NW_019154090.1:33298024-33402485 GCF_002288905.1 Enhydra lutris kenyoni
TAGTAGTAGTAGAAGAAGGAGAAGAAAAAAAGAAAGAAATTTTTTCTGGTGGCTTACATGATACAAATGAATGAACGCACAGTGCTGAATGCTCTACCTTTCTCTTCAAGCCCCAAACTACACTGTTATCTGCCTTTCTGGAGTCATACAAGTCACCCAGGTGACTTCTCAGCCACAAACGGAAGAACTACAAAGGTTGCCACTTATGGAAGAATATCTATTGTGTTGGATTTATGATGCCTGATATAAGGGTCAGCCAAAGGGGGAGGGGAAGGGAAAAACTGTTCAAACTCACAGCTTCGAAGGCCAGTTTGCCACAATAACATTCACTTCATCAGTGGTTTGATCACTGCTTCTCTTTAGCTCCTTCGTCCACTATTATCAATCCTGGGCTATACACATTTTATTTAGCAATTATTTCTTGTGTGCCTGTTATGTATGTTATGGTGCTGAAAACAAACTTAGGATATAGTGGCAAACAGAAAGACAAAGGACACTGCACCATTTTAGGGAGGATAGAGACAATAAAGTTGGAAATGATGGAACAATAGGATCTGAGTTGTGATGGGTGTCTCTAGGACTACAAAGGAGGAAAGGCCAATTTCTCAATGGAGGCTCCAAACCAGGGGGGCATGGTTTGTAAGGGGGGAAAAAATGAGAGTATGGGCTTTAACACCTCTGTTGCCTACTGACCTGTTTGACTGGTGTGGGCAGTAAGAGAAGAAGATATGTACAAACCCGAAAAGCTTAGAAGTCTGCAGCTTTACATAATCATGTAATTAAAGCTTTTCCACATGGTGGGGAAAAGAGCTTACAAGATACGAAGACTCAGTAAAACTTGAAAAATTCAAATCTTGGGGTGTCTGGGTGGAATGGTGCATTAAGCATCCGACTCTTCACTTCAGCTTAGGTCATGATCTCAAGGTCATGAGATTGAGCCCTGCATTAGGCTCTGTGCTGAATGTGGAGTCTGCTTAACACTCTCTCTCCCTCTCTGGGGTGCCTGGGTGGCTCAGTGGGTTAAGCCTCTACCTTTGGCTCTGGTCATGGTCTCAGGGCTCTGGGATCAGCCCCGCATCGGGCTCCCTGCTCAGCAGGGAGGCTGCTTCCCTCTCTCTCTCTGCCTCCCTCTCTGCCTACTTGTGATCTCTCTCTCTGTCAAATAAATAAATAAAATCTTAAGAGAAAAGAAAAGAAAAAGCTCTCCCTCTCCCTCTCCCTCTGCCCTTCCCCCCAACACTCCTTGCCACTCGCATGTTCTCTTTATTAAATAAATGAATGAATCTTTAAAAAAGTAAAAAATTCAAATCTTTGTTTAACTGATTTGTAGGTATCTAACTGAAGTAATCCAAGTGACACAAAGTGCGAACAGAGGGAGGAAATCTAATCTGGAGAAAATTCTATCCCCGAATAATATAATTAATTTGTCTTTAATTGGGGAATGTATTTTGTCATGAGACTGATTTCTACTAGACAACTAGTCTCCCAGAGAAAGTTGTCTAGTTCTGAAATGATAGGCTCTTGGAGGTATAGTCTGATCAGGCTTATTTCCGACAGATGTCATTTTCAAAATTGATAGTAACTTCTTACTTTTCATGAATTTCCTGCCAACAGAAATGTTGTGCACATTTAATCTTGCTATTTCTTTGCATAAAAAGTTTATCGTTCATAGAAAAACCATTCATTCATTTAACAAATCTTTACCTAGTTCCCACATTGTGCCATGACCCAGAATCTTCATTTCTGTTATGCAGTTGGGTAACTGTTCTCATCAGTCACATAAAAGTCCGAAGTACACATAAAATTACTTAACCAGTGGCTTAAATGCTTAGGTCAGCTCTCCCTCAAACCTCAAAACCTATAATGAAATGAAGGCTAAAATGTCACAAACCTAGCCATATTTTTTGATCCGTACCATTTTTAAGATAGAGTTTCAATAAATATTATTCCTTTAACATGCCATAAATTCACTTCTCTATTGCTTCAAAAGCTTACTCATACTTTTATGGTTCTCAATTTTAGTGAATTTGTCCATCCTCAACCATCAGTCTTTGCCCTTTCAAGATATACATCATAAGTAACTCAGAAATAGCACCCCCTTATTTTTTTTCCTACGTGTAGTATTTTGTTGTAGATGTTTTAATGTCCCGTCCTCCTTGTTTAAGGTCTCGTTCTCCCCACATTACAGGGGGCATTCTGACAGTTGTGATGGTAAGCAGGCAATAAATAGGCTAAGGTAAGATTTTTGAAGGGGGGCCCTAATACTTTCAAACTCATGACCAAACAGCAACATGGCTGACATTTAGAAAGCCTTTGAGAATTAACAAGAAGCCGGCACCTCCATTGTTTTCTCAGCGAACAAAGGTGGATGACCATGTTTTTTATTTTTTGCCTGCTCCTATGACCCTATAATATTCTGCCAGATAGTTACATAGCTATGTAGCTGGAAACCATTTCTTGGAGTCCCTGTTTCCCCTAAACAGTGATACAAAGTGGGTTGTCTGATCTCCTGTCCTTTCATGTGGATAACGGATTGCTTCAGGCAGAAGGAAGCACTCCTATAATAAATCCTCTGGATGGGCCTGTTCCGCAAGGGTTTCAAAAAGCTGAGAAAAATAACACAAGAAGCAAGTGTGAAACGTGAGGCGGTTGTCACTGCCAACACATGGAGTTAAAAACACACACCATTTACCAACTATACCTGCTCCGGTGAGTAAACTGACCAATTTCTCACTCACTCTTTTATTTTTATTCACCAAGAGGAACACAAGAAAAACAAAGCTCCCTTTTATGTTTATAACCGCAGAAAAGAATACAAGAGAAAAGGTCAATTTTGCAAATTTTCCACTTTGGGCAATTATTGTTAACTCCTACAAGTTAAATCGAAAGAGGTGTAGGGTTCCACCAGTCTTGGGGAGTGCTAGAGGAGATATACCTCCTGTCCATGATGTCTTCTGACATACGTGATGTATCCTCAGAGTTAACATGGGAAGCATCATGGGAAGCAGCACGTTAAAAGGGAGCCACTGGTGGAGAGCAGTTGCTTATTATGCCTTCCCCATAGGATATCTGCAGATATTTTGTTCAAGTCCACTCTGTGAATTTCCAACTCATGGGTTGGTACCCAGTTGCATGCATGTGTTAATACTCTCTTCATAAATCTGCTTGAAAGTCTTCACTAGGGCTGAACCTACCTGCCATAGCTCTCAAGTCTCACGCAACAAAGAACTTTATGTGGATGATGAAATAAATACCTTCGTTGAAGTTCCTGCCTTCAATCCCAAATCTAAAATAATCTCTACCTATCCCCAGTTGTTGCTTTGAGCACTGGTTCTTGGAAGTGACTGCCCTAGGAGACACAGACAAAGGCCCTTGAGTTCCCTTTGCCCTGAGCGTGGGCTTGGCCACGAGCTGCAGTGGGCCTTGTTTCACATGGCATGAACCTATGACTTCCTTTAGAAGGTTGACCTTGGACTTCTAGAGCTACTTTGCCACCCAGAGAGCCACAAGTGCCTGAGAATTTACATCCTTCAAGGGTGACCAACCAGCCCAGTTTGCTTGAGACTGAAGTGTTTCCCAAAATACAAGCATTTTATTGCCCAAAGCAAGAAAGTCCCAGGCAAAATGAGACTGTTGGTCACCCAGTGAAGCCCCAAAACCACTAGTAGGCGTTCCTTAGCCAATATCTGATTAGTGCAGGAGTAGGAAAACCCAGTTCCCTTGCCTCAAGTTGGGACAAACATTCAGACATAATTAGATTCTAGAGTTCCTTGCAAGATCCAGGAATTTCCCTTATCAGACATCTTTCCTATTATGTCTTTTTTTCCACTCACCTCACCATGTCTCCTGGAAGCACTTTCTTTAAAAATCACTTGCATCCCATCCTCATCTCAGTGAAACACTTCTGGATATCCCCCTCTGAGGAAACCTGCCTTTCTGTGAGTGTCAGAAAATCACAGGATGTGTCTGCCATTGAAATCCTCAAGGCAGCCACAAATCTCCTTATAGCCAAATTTTTGAGCTTCCTCTCCTGAACAGAAACTGATACTAGAGACACCAGCAAGTAAAGAAATTCTCTCTTCTTGGTGAGTTTCCTCTTTCTGTTTCCTTTTCTTGTTTCCTTGGGTCAACGTTTGTAGGTGGTGAAGATGTAGAAACAGCAGCGAGGGAGAAAAGTGGCTTTCATGGGCAAAGAAATAGTTAAAAGGAGAAACACAGAATTTAAATAATAAACCCCAGGCGATGAAGATTTGATTACTTCTTATACAGTGGAACTCAAGCAGTATTATTCCCTGAAATAAAAATAAAATCTCTAGTACATTTAAAAAAGGGGGGGGCAGACAATTTTCTCGACGACGATACTGGTAGATACTAGGAGATGACACCATTTATATATACCTACAGATACTCTTCGGAAACTGTAACAAATAAAATTTTAACCTGGCCTGGAACTGCCTTTTTTTTCAAATACACATATTTAAAGGATCTCCTTCACGGATTTGCTCTCTCTTTGAACCACTGACGTTACCAGATGATGAAGAGCAATTTGCAACAATTTAAGAAAAAAAAACACCCCACCTAATAATAAGGTAGCTGTATATCCTGTGTGTTTGATTTAAGGAAAAGGTTTTCCCTTTCAGGACCCTATGAATGTACAAGGTTCAAACAAAGTGCGGGGCACTAATGAACAGCCTCTGTTTTCCTGTGCAGGGCCCCTGGACAGAATGACTTCATTCAGGGCTACTGCTCGCGCATGGAAAGTGTTGGTAAAAAATCCCACAGAGTTCAGACGACCTTTTCCTAACTTTCGTTTTTTTTTCCCCTGTTTGTCTTTCGGGTCTCAGCCAGGGATAACATAAATATTCATCAGCTGATATTTGCAGTAGCTGTGAAGTTATGAATGAGGCCAGGCGGCCCCCCTCCTATCCCATCTACAGAATGGAAGCTTCTCCACTCAGCTCCCAGCCAAACGACACTTTCCAAAATCCCCAAAGTGTACTAGTAGGCTTTTCAAATTCAGTCTTTTTTTTTTTTTTCTCTTTAATGCTCAAAGCAGAAATGCTGTCTGCTTAATGTTTACCCTGGGATTATAGAAGAAGAGAAAGAAAAACATTCCTGTGCCAAGCTTTAAACTTTCAGATGCCTTGACATAACAGGCAAATGTGTTAGTAGCTCAACATATTGGTAGCATATATCAATGGTTACGATGGCTGTAGGTTTCCTTTTTATATTAAATGCCAGACAGATACCTGAGGCACTTATTGTATGACGAACAGGGAAAATAACCACAGCTTTGATCTGTTTCTGGTGCTTTATAGTCACCTGGGCAGGTGTTGGAGAGAAATGTTGGAAAACACTGTGAATTAAACAATTTTAAATAGGTCCTTGACATTGAGACATAAAAACGTGAAAATTGTGCCTGTCACACAGCCTGGAATGGAGCTGGTCTTCCTATCATTCAGATTTCCCACAAATCAGCACTTCAGAATCTGGATTTTTTTTTTTTTTAATCTTCCAGGTTCCCTCACTCAAATCAAACCTAAGTAGAAGGTGAGCTGTAAACAGATACAAGAGACTATGGTAGCAAATAGTCAATTGATGAACCAACCCCCAGTGGGTCATAAATATAAATAAAATATGTTTTTGTAGGTATAAGTTAAATGTTATCCATATACAACATTCTTTTCTTGACTGCTCATCTGTGTGATTTATTCAGCAGCCAGCGTTTGGTCTGTCCTTGTCGCTACAGAAATGTTACCTACGTGTATGCATTATCTGGGTCATTCTAGAACATGAGGATCATTTTTTTTTTCATGAGCATCATTTTTAACAAGTGTTACTCCAAGGGCCATACATGGAAGAATCCTCTTGGGAATGTTCTGTATTTCTGAATTTCAAATAACTATTGCAGACCTAAATCTTCTATAATCATCATTCTGTATTTTTCTGGGTTCAGGCATCTTACCCACACCTGACAGTGGAAATAATTGTTTAAACTACTACACCATGGAGCTGAAGAACAGGGTCTCAGGTGTTCAAATAAGGACCAAATCCGAGCCTGGCGAGAATGTGATTGGAAGAGATACTCATGGCTGGATTCCTGTTTCTGCCTTTATCCTGGAGTCTAGCCTTGCCAGGACCAGAATGGGAGCCAGAGGAAAATGCTCAACTGTATTCCCCCTGGCTCTAGCCCTTACCAGAGTAAGACTTGATGAAGAGCTTTTGGAGGGAATCAAAGGCAATGACCTTCTGTAGGAAAAGCTAGACGGTAGACAGGAATGATAGATGGTCACGCATGTCCAGAGACATTTGGGAGGCCAGATGAGTTAGAACAGGCAGGAAAGCCTCTCCCTCTCATCCGTTCCCACACTGAGCATTCTGACCTTGAAGTAGCAGAGAAGGGAATTAGATGTCTATCTTTCTCTATGAAAATCTTTTTTTCAAAGCACATCAGATGACAATGTCAAAAAGAATTCCCACAAAATACTCATTACTGTAATGTTATCAGAGAAGAAACTAACCTGATTCAACAGTGGCCCATGAAATCTTGCATACAAGTGCTTCTATGTTTTGATCTTGGTCACAAGCAAGCAAATGTTTTGGTTTGTTTATTTTTCTTTGTTTGTAAAGGAACTTTTACTTGTTAAAGACCACTTCGTAGGTTCTAACCTTTCTTTCATCCTTTTGGTTTCTCTGAAAACACTGCATTTTTTTAAAAAGATTTATTTATTTATTTGACAGAGATCACAAGTAGGCAGAGAGGCAGGCAGAGAGAGAGGGGGAAGCAGGCTCCTCGCTGAGCAGAGAGCCCAATGTGGGGCTTGATCCCAGGACCCTAGATCATGACCTGAGCCAAAGGCTTAACCCACTGAGCCACTCAGGTGCCCCAACACTGCATTTTTCCCACCAATACCTCATCTGTTCAGGCATGCAGCTAAAATTTTCAACAGTACAAGAGAGCTTCAGATCTGTTGAGGTATATCATAGTACAGTTTATATTGTTCCATCAAAGTGGCCCATGTAATTTAAGGTCCAGACTAGGAGATTCTGAGAGTGAATGGGGTATTCACAGTGGGAAGGTGAGTGTAAAACTGGGATTGTTGTGTACAAACTGGAGCATGTGATCACCCTACGCATGTCATCTTCCAGCCAATTCTCTCTACTTAGCTACAGTCTCCACTTCTGTTCTCTGCATAGTGAGTTGCTTTCCTATTGGGAGATTTAATGCTATACCTTACTCATCCTGTGTCCTCCTGAGGGTGCTTTGGGAGATGTCATCTTCCTTTTGTCTTCCCCTTGATGACTTTAATGATTTCTAAGGGATTGTCACATAAACAACTATGTGTTCTGGCTGCACATAGGGCCAGTACTATTTTAAGAAAAGCAGAAAATTAGATTATTTCCTTTTCTTCTGGAGCACTATTTGATGTATACTAGCTATCCAACAGTTGGTTCTCTATCCTGAAGTATGCTTAGCTCCTGATAGGAGGATCAAGATAAGGAACAGCATACAAAGGTGCCTTGGACTATTTTCATAGGGTCAGTATCCACAGATGTTAGAGTGACAACTTCAACACATTGGTTTTGGGTCCGTGATACCAGCTGACTTCTATGTCGTCTTCTATGCCCTTTTACTATTTGGTGGTCTTGAAGAACTAGTGTATCTCTCTTGCTTCATGCAGCTCCTTCAGCATTGTGATGTGGAAAATAAAATTATACCACTTCAAAGTTTGTTCATTTTTTAAAGTAAAAATTACCTGAAGTTCATAGGTGCTATTGAAACTGAAGAGGGGTATTCTGACAGTGATTTGCATTCAACAAGTAATTTGATTTATTTCATTATTAAAACTTTATTAATTATCTCTAGCTCTGGACTACTATTAGTTGACTGATGCTGGATGAGTTATAATCCTCTGGGTCAGTTTTCTACATTAAAGATGAAAGTGTTGTCATTTTAGCTTTTCTTACCCTGAGTTCCACAGAATTACAGTTCTTTATTATGTTAGTTGTAGACAAATACAATGTGTTTATGGAAAACACCTTGTTTAGCCAAAGTAACTAGATATCTTTAACATGAGACTTGAGATGCATTAATAGGCAAATGTGTCTTAAAACCACAGACTCAACTTTAAATTTATATGATTAATTTATCCACTTCAACAATAAAGCAATCAAGAAATTAAATGAGCAAGAGTCAACACACTAGCTTTGGAATAACATGTTAAACTCCCACCAAGCATTCTGTGGTCTTAAACTGGCAGTAGGTTCTGGATCACTGATGCATAGTCAAGCAAAGTAACCCAGGGCTCTCAGTGGGAATCGAGGCAATACCTGACCAGTATTGAATTACAGTTGCCAAGTGATGGTGTACCCTTCAGATGTCATAAGATTAAGGTCAAAGAACATGTATGTTTCTGGTTTCTTTTGTTTATGAAAGTATGACCAGAAAACATTGCTAATTTGTCAAGAGGCCCACAAATTTAGGACACACATGCAGACAGGAAAAAAAAAATGCCAAGTGAAATTGAATATGAAGTAAAAAAATAATAATAATAATCTTTGAGATAAGTATGTCTTAAATGTTGCATGGGATATACTTATGCTCAAAGAAAGCATTTGTCAAAAACAAACAAACAACAACAAAAAAAAATTGTCATCTCTATAAGGAACACTTGTTGTTTTGTTCCCAATTAAACTTCCCTACTCTGAAAAGAGCAGCACCCCTTTTCTTCCCTCTTCTCTATACTATAATACTTGGGATTCACTGTGGCACTATGTTCTCACTGTACTTTTTCTCTGACCACTTTTGATTGGACTAAGAATGCACAGGTGATCTGATTAGCATTCTGCTCTCAGATAGTCTTGAGTTGGAGCTGGAACAAGAGCATGAATTCTTCTTAGTGGCAGAGCCAGGAGATGGGACTCTAGTGAACTACCAGTAGCCATATGACCCCTCAAGTAGAAGTTGACTGTCTGCAGTGAGAAAGCAATAATGCCAACATTCTGAGAGAACCAAAATGAAAAAAAAAAAAAAAAAAAAAGCAAAACAAATACTTGTTGCTTTTAAATTTCTGAACCCAAGTCTCCCAAGGCCCAACTGCACTCAGGCTTTTCCTGTGGCCTGGTGCTTTAACACTTCCTATGACTTAGTGAAATTAAAAAAAAAAAAAAAAAAAAAAAAGCCTCCTTTGCTTGACCTCACTCAAAAGTGTTTTGCTTTTTCCAATAAAGTGTCATGAGTTATAAAATTTCAATGGGATATTTTTTAGGATGCTTAAATAAAAATAAACTTTCTCAGAAGGGCTAAATAGATATTAATTACTCACCACTTTTTAGGGTCTAACTATTGCATGAAGAGACATAGCACACTCACATCACCTAACTTATGTGGCTATAGATCCATTATTCAGAGAGTGGGTCATCTGACTTGTTCACTGAATGCATGAAACTCTTGGCCACATGATCTGACGTATTCCAAGCAGCTCTAAAATTCTATGACTTTGTGACATTTCATCAATTTCTCAAATTCAGTTTGGTAGTTAAATTTATTATAAAATATAATAAAAATGTGAAATTATGAAATCTATCCTTGAGAAAATTATGCTTCTTAATAGTATAATATCCCCTTTTTAATTTGTCTTGAAAATCAAACAGTTTCTCAATAGCTATTTGTGATCATTATATATGATGTGTTAATTAAGATTATCTTAATTAAGTGTTCTTAGAATTTTCAATTACATATTGTAGTTTAAAATTTCTAAATGGAATGCACCAAGTATTTGCTATCTCTGATGCCAAACACAAAATGTCTGAGTTGGTTCTAAAGAAAAAAAAAAAAAAAGGTCTGTTATATCCCGAACAACTGTTCATCGATTAATTTAACACACATTTATTGAATAACTATGGTTTTTCAGATAATGTGCCGGTAATACTACCAAAAACAAGACAGACAGATTCTCTGCCTTCATGGATATGGAAATGGAGCTTCTAACACTATTTCCTCATGATTTTTCCTTACTGGTGTTTGTTTTGTTCTAAGAACAACATGGTATAGGTTTACCCATATATTTACTTAACAGCATGTAAGAAAGTATAGATTATCACATGTCAACCGCAAGACTGTGGTACCTTCTGTAAGCAGGACTTGATATCCAGACATCTTTACCATCTTTACCTGGTAGAGATGACAAATGAATGTACTCAGTGTGGCCAGAACCGGAAGCAGTGCTACATGAATACAGAGAACACATTTGAGGGAGACTCTATTGTTCTTGACATTACATGTCTGCTATACTAAAGGGTTAATAAGTATGGCAGTTGGCAATCATAGAACTCTTCCCTATCAGAGATGAATATTCAAAGTACCAAAGAGCAGTGCAGACAGCAGTGTGCCGTAACAGAACGAGGTCTCTGTTGGGAGCCCAGAGATCTGGATGGCATCCCTTATTCCAGTATTTACTGTGGCATGATCTCGACACTCAGAGAAATATCCAATGGCATCTAGGGGCCTCTAGGAAATTAAAGGTCATGTGCACAAAATTACACCCTCCTACTCCTTTGCACCCTCCGCATAAAGTTGGTTAAACAAATTTTTTAAGTAACATAGCTTAATGACTGATATGTTATCATGTGATAGCCAGTGACAAACATAATTATTCACTTTACTGAACTGCTTCAATAGTGCAAAGATCTGATTATGAGCATTTTCTAACAAAGTCCTATATTTCTCAGTTTTATTTTTTTCCTTTAAGATTTATTTATTTATTTATTTATTTTAGTGAAGGGAAGGCAGAGTGAGAGAGGGAGAGACTCTCAAACAGACTCCCTGCTGGGTGTGGAGCCCATCCTGGGGCTCCATCTCACCACCCCGAGATCATGACCTGAGCTGAAATCAAGAGTCAAAGGTTTAACCAACTGACCCATCCGGCTGTCCTTCAGTTTCATTTTTAATGCTTAGTTGGCTGGAAGCAAAAATACAATGAATTTTCTAGACTGGAAATCACATTGGCTCTTACACTGGATTGGACCACTGAGATAACCTGATGCATGTTTTATTTCTGAATGAGAGTCAAAGACTCAGAAGGGTCAGCGGTGCATAAAACAAGCTGAAATTGAATGGAGAGTTGAATTCTTGTACAACATGAGTCTTAATCTTGTTATTCTCACAACTCCATCATTTCTCATTCCCTGCAATTGGGCAAAATGAAAAATAGTGGAGGACCATGTGAACCTTCATCATCGGGAAGGTTTGGATAAGCAATAAGAATGTGAACATTTATGAGAACTACTAGAGACTAGATAATCTTAATTAACACATCATATACAATTTTTTTTAAAGATTTTATTTATTTATTTGACAGAGAGAGAGAGAGAGATCACAAGTAGGCAGAGAGAGAGAGAGGAGGAAGCAGGCTCCCCGCCAAGCAGAGAGCCCGACTCGGGGCTCGATCCCAGGACCCTGAGACCATGACCCGAGCTGAAGGCACAGGCCTTCACCCACTGAGCCACCCAGGCGCCCCTATATACAATTTTTAATTAAAAAATAAATGTTGCTACTTTTTTACTTACCTGAAGCCTCTGAAGGCTTTTGGAAGTAGGAGTGCTATGGAGAGGATAGTTAGAGGAGAGATTCTCATTCCTAAGCTCCTGAAAGTAGGCATCTCAATTGTGAAGGCAGTTTGGGCATGAACCTCCCGTGCCCTTTTAATCATGCCCTTCCTGTGAAAGAGCCAACAATTGTGAGGAATGTCCTGCTTTCCAAAGACCTTTCTTTCTATGTTTTATGTGTTATGAACTTGCATCATTTTCTCCATCGTTTGCCTGCCCAGTAAAGGATGGACAAGAGATGGCAAAAGAACTGAAAGCCAATCAAATCATTCTTGGTAAATTGTTCACAGACCTGGAATAAGATTAGCCAAGAAACATTTAGCTAAAATAAGGGGGATATCTGTGGATTTCATTTAGATCGTGTTTACATGACAACAAAGCATCTGGTCAATTTAGTGGAAAGTAGGCAAACTGTTTATGCAGTTGCACAGACAAAACCACCAGCTGATCCAAGGACTACATTTTCAAATTTACAGATTCTGGCTTTCTTATACACTGCCCTGCCATCATCATGGATACTTAATAACTGCATGAATTAAAACTTTCCTTCTTCCAGGGCGCCTGGGTAGCTCAGTGGGTTAAAGCCTCTGCCTTCGGCTCCGGTCATAATCCCAGGTCATGGGATCGAGCCCCACATTGGGCTCTGCTCGGCAGGGAGCCTGCTTCCTCCTCTCTCTCTCTCTCTGCCTGCCTCTCTGCCTACTTGTGATCTCTGTCAAATAAATAAATAAAATCTAAAAAAAAAAAAAAAACAAACAACTTTCCTTCTTCTGTTTTTGGGTAGGTTAATACTTTTTCTAATGCCTCAATCTTCAGATATTCTTGTTGGTTTGTCAGGTTATTGTATTGTGTGTGTGTGTGTGTGTGTGTGTGTGTTTGAGAGTATTGGAAATAATGAATGTTAACCTTATTCATTCAGATTATTGAAGAATATTTTAAGAGTTTCTTCCTGACTGCTTTACATTTAAAAAATATCACTACTTAAAACAGGGATGTTCACATTATGCCACATATTATATTAAATTATTATTACTCAAAAATTCTCAAAAATTTAAGTAATATTGCTTACTAATATTTAAAATAGACAGCAGGGTTATAATGTACTCATATTGAAACCAAAAACGTATTCTTGGATAGGGCAAACCTATTTTTTAAAAAAATCCGAGAGGTTTGCTCAAATATTAAAACCAAATAACATGATATCAACAACAGTAAAGGAAAATCAGAACCAAAAGTGTGTTCTTGACTTGGGCAATGTTACTTATTCATATGGCAAAGAAACTTGTGCTCCTGGATCAAGAAGATGCCAAATATGCTTAGAGAAAGACTCCTTATTGGTGCCAGTCGGCTCTTTAGGATACAGGATTTTTTTCTACTCCAGAGGACATATTTCACTGTGTCTAACAAAATTTGCTCATTCTTTTCAGATTTCCAAGATGTCAGTCATTACACTACAAGGCATATATTCTTACCAAGATTATTTTTATAACAGCTTGCCCATATATCATTTTCTTACAGTTTAAAAACGTATCACTGTTCATTATTGCATCTTATTGATTAGTGATATTACTTTTCCACCTGAAGTATGAAAATTAACATTTGAGGTTATTTTCTCAAAAACTGTTCACTCAGTGGCTGGGTTGGGCCATTCACTCCAGACTTTAAACAGAAGTCTTGGGATCTTCCCATAAACCACAACTAAAAAGATTAATAAGAAAAACAAAACACGGGGCGCCTGGGTGGCTGAGTGGGTTAAAGCCTCTGCTTTCGGCTTGGGTCATGATCCCAGGGTCCTGGGATCGAGCCCTGCATCGGGCTCTCTGCTCAGCAGGGAACCTGCTTCTCCCTCTCTCTCCGCCTGCCTCTGCCTACTTGTGATCTCTGTATGTCATATAAATAAATAAAAATCTTTAATAAAAAAATTAATTAAAATCCAGTAAAGTGAAACACTTAATATTAGTCATATTTCAAGTGCCCAATAGCCAGCCACATGTAAGCTAATAGCTAATGTATTGAACAGCACAGATAGAAAACAATTTCATCATCACCAAGCCTTCATGGGGTAGGGGGTGAACTAGATAATAAGAACCTTTAAATAACTTTGCTTTAAAGGAACAAATGTCCAGACGTTATAATAACCACTGATATTGTCATTGTTAGAACATTATCAGTCGAACTAACAGAAGAATAGAGGGCAATATTGTAAAATATTATGTTAGTAGTTGATATTGGTGGAGTTGGCTTTTTCATATTTAAATTAAAAATTAAAACATAGCACGTGAGGCATAGTTCAGTTTCTAAATTGTGACTCCTATGATATCTAGCATCACCTCACCTGAAGTTATTAAAATTCATAGATTAAAAAACAGTGTTTCAAGCACCAGGTTTTGTTTTATTTTGTTTTGTTTTGTTTTGTTCGGGGGTGGGGGCAGATAACAGCAAGGAAGGAACACAGGCCAGTGTCCTCTTCTCCATATTAAATTAAGTGTTAGGCAGAAGTCCAAAATGTCTGCAAAAAGGAAGTGTGACCCCAAAATATTATACTCCTCCATCATTCAAATGTAAAAACATCCAACAAAGCTTTGAGCATGAACAAACTCAAACTATTCTTGAAAATACAATTTACCAATAAAATCCAGGAAACCAAGAAGTGAATTCAAGTCAAGAACAAGAGAATGAAGAAGCTATTAAGATTGTAGTAGGCAAGCACTGAAATTTCAATGAAAACTAATATTAAACAATCTTGGAAATTATTGTTACATAGGAAGATGTTTTCTATTTTGATGGTATGAAAGTAATAACATATTAAGAAAAATGGGAGAGAAGGGGAGAAAGAAGAGAAGGAGAGTAGGTATAAGAGGTTAATTTCTTCATTTTTTTAGAGCAATAAGTCAACTGATATGGTCTACAATCGAAAGGTATATGCCAGTAACAAAATATTACTCCATAAATTCTTCATAATTTTAAAAAATATGATGAGCAGGCTATATTTTTTTGAAAGAAGCATTTACCTTAATTTTAAGAAACCCTCAATATCACTTTCTCTTCTACTAAATTCAAGTACAACTAAGTTGAATATTTTATTTAAATATAACATTTATTGTGTAGTCCTGTTCTAGTAAAGCCATTTCTATCTATCCAACTGCTTTTTATTATATGTGTACAGCAATATCTGAAATAACATTCATCTATGTGGTAAAATGGATGATTTTTATTTTTACTCTGTTGAATTGTTTGAAATCCTTAAAGATTTTTGCCCAAAAAAAGTTAATTTTTCAAAATGAATACTATGAAAACAAAACATATGTCAGAACTTGTTATATTATCTCTCCTGATAATAATTATTATTAATAAGACTTGGAATGTTGATTTATAACCCATGATGTGTTCTCACATAGCTCACCATGCTAGGTCCTCATTTCACAGCTGAGAATCTGATGGTCCTAATGTTTGTTTCACTCCCCTAGTCACTCTGGTCTTCAGGATCCTAAACCAGTGCTTTTGGACAGGCTGGCCTTGACCTTCACTTAGTGAGGTTAGTAATGAAGCTGTAACACACAATGTGAGCCCTATTACCATAAATGACTCTATCAACAAGAAGAACCCACTGTTAGAAACAGACTGAAGAGTTTAACTGTAATGGAAAACAAACCAGCTCTCAAGACAGATGATCTAACCAGGGAAGACAACTAGGAAACTAAGCCAGGATCTCTTCCCCAGTGATACTGAACCAAATGAACAAACAAAATCAAATTTACTGTTTGCTTGAATTCAGCCCTTGTTTTGGCACTATTCAGGGTAACACAATTCCTGATTTGCCAAAGATCCTGGAAAATTTTCAGGTGAATCCATGCTCACTATCTAAAATGATATTCAGAAAAATATGAGCAGAGAAACAAACAGAAGACTGGATAAAAATAAGCCATTCTTACTTCCCCCAACCAACTAGCTGCAACCACACGAGGGAGGGGAAAAAAAAGATAGCTATTGCTCAAGGTAGATTTGTATAAAGACAGGAAATTGCATCTTTTACGATGGATAAAATTTCCCATCACATAAATATATAATAATAGCCTTCCATCATTTGGGTTAACATTTATATTACCTAAAATAAACTCTCATCGTGGCGTCATTCTGTTATTGGCATGTGACAGAGTGTGTGTTGAAGCAAATGCAAGTTCAGAAAGCATCCTCTTTATCTTCATGTGATAAGAAAACTTCAGACTTTCCTAAACAGACAAACTTTGTTTTGCTGCTATGCAACCGACATGCAATACAGCCCATCAGGCAGTAAATAGATTATGAATTTTACAATGAAAAGTCTTTCTTCCTGTTTGAGAACAAGCCACAACTTCCTTTCATGCTATACTAATCCACCACAACCCTCTGAAGCAGTTTTGCAAATTCGAATGTTTTGGCAAGATAAATAAATGAATGAATAACAGAGCAGTGACACAGATGAAGTTTGCAAACTGCACTCTAAGAAGCATTGATACCATTTGATTCATTCCGGTAAGACTGTGGACCTGGGTTCCCCAAGCAAAGCAGAGAGAAAGAAGTTTACTTCACACCCACAGTCTTCCAGGTAGCAGAATGGACGCAAGCTTAAACAACAGAGATGCTGAGGAATTCTGCTGGCAGGTTCCCACTGGTGCTCAGACATGACTCTGTGTGGGGGTATTAGAGAGATTTTAGCCATGAGGGAAAAATCTGTGAGGACAAGACGTGACAGGCGTTGAGAATCTGTGACTCATGGGCCAGACGTGGGCCGCAACCGTGTTTAACGTGATCTGCACAGTGTTCGGTGAGATGTTAAATTTCACCAACGCTTAAAATCTCCCTGTAAAAATGCAGATGTCTTGCTCTTTTCTTGAAATACCGGAAAATAATACTAAGCTCATATTTTTGCAAAAATCAGTGGAGATTGGCTTTTAGTAGAAACACTGCAAACAACCCAAACACAGAACAGGAGGAGAATGGATGGATAAATTGTGGTATTTTTGACCCTGGATTTACTACAGAACAATAAATGGAACTAACTACAGATATACTCAACAACACGAATGGATTTCATATGCCCTGCGCTAAAGAAACCAAAAGCAAAAGCACATACTGTATGGTTTTGTGTATACAAAGTTTATGAACAGTCGAAACTAATCAGTGATGACAGAGGTTAGTGTGAGTTTACTTGTGGTAGAGCAGGTACTTTGGAGGTGATGGGAATGTTCTCTGTCTTGATCTGGGTGATGGTGGCAAATCTGATTGGATGCTTCTTGCTCTAGACTAGATGGGTGGTTCTCAAAGTAAGATGTCCAGATAAGCAGATAAGCCTCCCCCAGAAGTAGGTTAGAAATGCAGATTCCTGGCCCCTCCCCATACCTGCTGCATCAGAATCTGTGGGTGTGAGGTCTGACAATGTTTTCATTGGTCCACCAGATGACAGTTTGAAAAACACCACTCTAGAGCACTCTACACATTCAAGAACATTCCAGAAAAGCAGAGTTGGCCTATATTAAACTATCCATTCCCTTTTACCCCTTCCCCAGCATATTGACATAAACTCAGCAACAGAAAAGCCAATTGGCTCCCTCAAAAAACTTCTATCAAATTCAAGTAATAAATCTTCAGAAAGAGAAGTGCAACTGACATGCCCCATTCCTATCTCAGCCATCAGACTGCTTTAGTTTTAGGACTGTTACAACTGAACTAAAGCCATTCTCAAAGAAAAATGAAAACAGCTTATCTTTCTGATGATGAAAATAATATACATCACAGAGGCTTTCAGTGACATTATAATTCTGAAGAAAAAATGAAAATCTACATTCAAGTAGGTAACATGGCTCTGAGGGGGGTGGTCATAAAATTGTTCAGTTCACAAATTAAGAGCACTAATCCCCATCTCACATAATTTGCATAATGCATAAATGTTAACTTAAAACACCGTATGTGGATGTCCACTTGCTGGGAAAGTTATCAACTTTTTGTTTTCACCACCCAACCACATACATATGATGTAGTCAAAGTACACATTCTTGGCCAACAGCAAAGGCATTTCTGAGTCAGTTGGGGGAATCAAAAGTTGCTTGTGATATACCTATTTATTGATTAATATTAACTACAAGTGCATTAAACAGTTACAGTAATATTCCTTCTTTGCATTTGGAGAAAACTTTGAAGGGTAACTATTTCTTTTTATAGATTAAAAGATTCTTTTTTATCAGGCTAGATTAATAATTTTAGCACTGTGTTTTTGTCCATCATAGCATTTAGGAAAGACCCAGCATTTAAGAGAAGGGAAAGAGGGAAGGTGGGAGAGAGAGATCTGAGCAAAATAAAACATTGTAATAAAACAAGAGAACATAACCTAACAATTGTATTTTTAGGTAGTGATTCTTTCAATTGTGTCATTTACTATTTCACTGTGGTTGAACAACCGGAGAGATGGTAATAGATAAATTTCAAAATTACGTTGGCTACCAAGTTCACGTCTAATCTGCCAAATGCGCCGTTTGGAGAATAAATTTAAAAGTTATGTGACCAGGGCTTCCCGTGCACACCGCCAATATGTTTGCCCAGAATTCCACACTCAGAAGGGGGCCTCCCACTTGCGTTTCACGCTCTGTGGTTGTTGGATTGAAATGCTTAATAGTTTTATCTTTGAGTTTGCGTTTTATAAGTAAACGCCAAGGGACGATGAAACATGGGCTAGGAGCTTGAAGCCTAGAATCACACAAAGTCCCATCTCCTGCCATCGGCCCACCTCCCCTAAATGAATCCTTGGCTTGGCTCACCCACCTGCCAGTGACTGCGCGGAGGTCCACGCTTGGCAGGGTCCTGCGCGCAGGCGCAGAAGAGTCAGGGCGTATAACCGGGCTGTGTCAAGCACCTGCTTGCTCTGTGAGTATCCTCATGCCCAAGGAAACGTGACATTAAATAGCAAAGTAAAGATACCAAAGAAAAGCTACCATGGCAGGTTAAGAGAAAAACTGTGGATGGAAGGAAAGGCCTTTTTCCTGCTTTTTGAACAAGCGGCCCACGTTTTCATTTGGCACAATCCTCACAAATCAGAGTAGCTGGCCCTGTGTATGACTGTAAGTGGAAAAAAAGTGAAAGAATAAAGAAGAGCTGGAAGGTGTAAGAGAATTAATGAGCAATAGAGCAGGGACTGGAGTTCAGAGATTAAAATGGATGAATTTCATATTGTTACAAATGGAACAAATACAGTCTTCTCAAAAATGCTTTATTTGTTTCTGATTAAGAAGTAATATATGTATCATAAAATATGGGGATAGATACAGACACAAAAGATGGGGACAGAAATCTACATTTTTGTAGATTGGAAGTAGTGTAAATCATGGTGTTAAAAAGTACCTAGAAAATCACCAATTTCCACCAACTCATCCCAAGTCTATCAAGAGCTGGGTCCTCAGTGTTGGGAATCTGAATCTCCTGTTTCTCTAGGCAGGTCCAATCTTTTGAACCTGAACTTACCATTGAGTAAGTGCTTTAAGATATCTAAACACAATACAGGTTAATAAACAAGTGAGATCATTATCTTTTTACCTCAGGGGTAGCCACCTCTCCTTTTACCAAAGGCTACCTTTTGTTTTTCAGCACTTTAGCCTGCCAGGGGATGACGTTGTCTAAACACATTTCCAATGTTTTCTCTTTTAACAGTTAATATATTTCCAGGATGCAAGTTCATTTCTTTCTAAAAGGTTCCTAGGACACCCATTGAAAAGTCAAAAGCAATGAGCTCAAAGGGATTGCTATTTTGTTGGAGAAGAACGACACCCTTTGTGTTGAAGTGGGGCATTGCAGACTGTGGTCACTTTCCGCACAGTGTCTCTTTGTCAAGTAATACATGCCGAAAAAAAAAATAATAATACAGATGGGAAAATATTGTGCACTGTCAGATCTTGGAAACGGCCGGAGGATTTTTCCTCACCAATGTCTTGTCGATGGCTTTCACATTCTGGCACCCTGAAAAAATAATGCATACATTTAATATGAAATGAATGCAATAATAATCAGGCAAGTAATCGTTTTCCCAAGGAATGTAAAACTTGACAAATGTAAGGTTTATGATTTAAGGTAAGCTTGCCAAATCTTATGTGGCATGAGACCACTTTTATTACCTAAACAGTCCTTAACACAAAATGACTGGCACATATTTTTATTAACACAAAGAGTATATTCTTTCTGCCACATTTAATAGAGAGTCAGCGGCTGAAAGCTCTCTTTTAGGATATGTCTGTAGCAAATTAAAATGCATAGTGAGGATTCACAGAATGGCGTTCTTCTCTCCCTGTGCCTGTGTCCACACAGGCTCGGCGCAGTAGCTGTAGACCATTGATCTCGGGAATTCTATCTACGAGGACCATCTGGGTGAAATGGATCATAAGAAAGGAAACCCTCATTACCTTCAGAAGTGGGTAATTGGCTCAAAGGCATTCTCTGCATTGAGAGGTCCATTCGGAGTTAAATTCAAAGCAGTCACTAGTAATAATGACTCTTATTTCTTACTCATTTCTCCAGCAAATACTATTTGTGTGCAGGGCGCTGCTCTGAACACTGGGAATACTGCATTGAAGACAACAGACGAAGATCCCTGCCTCATGCTTCTTATATTCTCCAGAGGAAAAGAGGATATATAATGCAAGTAACTTGAAAAGTAGATCATATAATAGTCGATGTATAGGCGATGGGTGCTATGGAGAAGAATGACAGTCACAGGGAGAGAAAACTAGAAGCTGAGGGAGTGGGTGGGACATGGACGGCCATTTTAAATAAGGTGGGCAGGATGGCACCCTTTGAGAAAATACGAGTTCAGTGAAGATGTGAAGGATGTCGGCCTTGTAGACATCTGGGGGAAGAGCATCCAGACAGATGGGGTAGCCAGTGGGATAGCCAGAGCAAAAGCTTTCAAGCTGAAACATGGCTGCCATAGTCAGGGAGGAGTGGGAGGGAAATGTGGCCTGGGAAGAATAAGTAGGGATGACAGTAGTAGGAGTTGAGGTCAGAGAGGTGACAGAGGTCAAGCCGCATAAAGGTCTTATAGGCCATGGTGAGGACGTGGGCATTTACAGTGAGTAAACAAACCAAGAGCTATTGGAGGGCTCTTATCAGAATGGTGGCATGATCTGAATTCATGTTTGAAGAGTTCATTCTGACCGCTGTGATCAGAACAGGCTGGGAGGGAGAGGGAGGCAAGGTGGACACACAGACCGGCAATGCCCAATGGGAGAGAGGCTCTGATTGGGAAGAAACACAGAGAAACCATCGCAGCAATGAGTGAGGTCAGGTTCTGATCACATTTTGCAGATAGAGCTCCTGTCAACGTGAGTAGAGCTCCTGTCAATGTGGGGGTGTGAGGGAAATGAGAAGTCAAAAGTGACTCAAGATTTTTGAAACAAGGGTAATAACATGAACCGTCTCCACTGGGGGGTCTGCAGATGGAACAGGCTTTTTTTTTTTTTTTTTTTTTTTTTTTTAAGATTTTCTTCATTTATTTGACAGAGAGACAGCGAGACAGGGAACACAAGCAGGGGGAGTGGGAGAGGGAGAAGCATGCTTCCCACTGAGCAGGGAACCCGAAGTGGGGCTTGATCCCAGGACCATGGGATCATGATCTGAGCCAAAGGCAGTTGCCTAATGACTGAGCCACCCAGGAGCCCTGGAACTGGTTTAATAGGAAAAGGTAGCGGTATCATTTGGACCCTTTCATGGAGGTGTTGACTAGCCAGTTAGATTTTTTGTTCAGGTGAGATGAGGAGGAATAATGGATAGCGTTTGCCCTTCAGGTACTCACATTGGCCCACACAGCCTTGATGAGACAGTCAAAGATAGAGGCAAAGCAACTGTTACTGGCTATGGACTCCCTTTGTCCAGAGAGTGCTCTGTCCTAGAGTTGTAAACACGGAGCAAACTTCCAACTTCATTACAGCCCAAATGATTCTATCCTCTTCCCCCTCATGTTTACTGCTCTCCACCAAGGAGCCCGTAAGAAGAAAAGAAAGTTGGGAAGGAGAACGGCAAGTCTTACCACTCAGAGCCATGGCCAATTGGAATTCGTCCTTTAGTATCTCAAGGACATCTTGAACACCTTTCTCTCCCTAAGCAAATAAAAGATACAGATATTTGGGGTAAGTCGGTTTGACTTGATTCATGTATTTATCTCACTGTTGTTCTATTTTATATGTTTATTTCATTGTCCTCTAATTACCTGGGAAGCCAAGCCCCAGATGATTGGTCTCCCCACAAACACAGCCTTGGCTCCCAGGGCTAGAGCTTTCAGAACATCAGTGCCTTTCCGAACACCCCCATCCAGGAAGACTTCCACCTTCCCTTCCACAGCCTCCACGATTTCCGGCAAAACATCAATCTGCAGAGAGGAGAGGTCAGTCATGTGAGGCTATGCTGGTTGAAGTGTTACCCAGCTCAACCCCCACGGCCATTGACCATCTGACGATGGTTTAGTGTGAAAGAAGCTAGACGGATTTGCAGTCAACAGTACAATTATTCCCTCCTGGAAGAAAAGGGGTGAAAATGTCAGTACCTAAAACACCAACTAAATTTATTTTTTATTTTGAAGTTCAAGACTTTTTTTTTTCCTTTCCTGATGTTCAAATTCAAAGACCATGATTTTTAAAAATACAAACCAAATTTTAATACATGTAATGATATTTTATAACTATGCTTTATAAAATGCATAGCAGAATCTTGCTCATATAAATTATTCTGTACATGATTTACCCTTGCAAATCAATTGTTAAAATTAATACTTAACGGCGAGTGGAAGCAATGGTGTATGAAAATGTGAGCAGGACTAACAATGAAAAACTCTCTGATTTCCCCAACCAACATTTTTTGCATCCAGCCCTACATTAGAGAACTCTCTACGAAAATATTTTTCTTGCTTTAAAAGGACTATGACCACAGGCACCTTCAAGGTTCTCGTCTTGATTGACAATTGATGATGGGCTTGTATCTGCACCAGAGAATACAAGAGACTCGTCGGGGTGGATTTGGTGGATGGCAAATATGGTTCCTGATCCTTCGCACCACTCGGAAACCACCCCTTTTCCCAAGGTAACTTTGCAGTGTTTCCTGCTAAAGGAAACAGAGTGCACTGGCCTGCTCCTTGACATTGGCCTTGGCCTTGCAACTTACTTTGGCCAGTAACATGTGAGCAGAGGTGGCAGAGTGCCATTTCTGGGCATAGACCTTAAACAACCTCATGCACGTTAACTTTCTCTGACACCTGTGCCACTTTCCATGAGAGGAGCACCCCCTGGGCACTGCTTTCCCTTTAGCTGGGGCCCCAGAATAAATACTCCGGAATTCAGGAAGCAGAGCTAGCCCAGCTAAGCCCAGCTGGACACAAAACTTGGAGCACAGCCACCTAACCAGTACCAAGACCAGATCAGCAGACTGCGCCCCACGCACTCCCTGTCCCGGCCAGCTGACACAAAGTTTCATGGGAATAGATGACTGTTGATTTAAATCACTGAGTTTGGAGTCTGTTCTTTCATGGCACCACATGGCAATAGCTAATAGAGTTGGCTAATAGCTAATACAGTTAATAGCTAATAGCTGATACAGTTGTCTCTTTTGTGTAAATCTTCGCCCTTGAGAATGGAAACAATTGACAAGGGGACCTGTAGGTCAAAATCTGTAGAAATTACCTACATTCATTCCCAAATATTTGAGTATAAAATTAAGTCCAATCTCCATTTAAAATGCACGCTGAAGAAGCGACCATGCATTCAAGTGCGATTTTTTTCTAGACATAATTGTGCTGAAACCGCTCAAAGGCTTTCCCGCTTCTCCCCCCAAATTGTAGAGGCTCAACTTAAAGAGAGTTTTATGTAAAAGGCTGAAGACCAAACCCGGCCACAGATTTGGAGGAAGTGAAGGCAACTTTTGGCACGCAGCCCCTAAGTGTTTGGCAGGTAATGTGATTTTCCCCTTTTCCTTTTGGCTTTTCTGCCTTGCCAAACATGCTCTGGATCCATTTACATATGTCCCTTTACCTATACATAGTCCTCCTTTTACAGTCAGGCAAGTTACATCAACATATAAATGCTACAATTTCCAAGAGATGATGCAAGCTATAATTAAGCATATTTCCCAATTGGAAACCAAAACCAAAGAAAAATATTAGCTAGCTCGGGTTCAATACACATTTTCAAAGTCACGCAAATCAAGTCTGTTTACGTTATTTCTAACGCCCAACCTGGCCTAAAAGGAAACTAATAAGGATACTTAAAATGTGAATTCTGGGCTATAAAATGGAACCTAGATAGGTGTTTTGTGTGTCGTGGACAAGGCTGTTCTAACCATTGCTGAGCACTTCTATCCTCCTCCTTTTTCTTTCTGTAGCTGCAGTTTCACCGGCTGTATATTTCAGAGAATAATTCTGACCAGAGAAGATTAAATAAATAAATACAGTAGATGAATCCACTGTTTTACAACTATTACATTTCTTCTTTCCAGCTTGCTAAACATCTGAGAGACCATTCATCTTGACTTTTCTTCGCTTCATGATTCTTTAGACAGTTAATTGTGGGCTCACCTCCCATGGGGTTAATCTACAGGAAAATACATTAAGATCCTGCTATACTAACTAACGCATCCATCCATCCATTCACTGACTTTTTTTTTTTTTAAGATTTTTTTATTTATTTACTTGACAGATAGAGATCACAGGTAGGCAGCGAGACAGGCAGAGAGAGAGGAGGAAGCAGGCTCCCTGCTGAGCAGAGAGCCCAATGTGGGGCTCGATCCCAGGACCCTGGGATCATGACCTGAGCCAAAGGCAGAGGCTTTAACCCACTGAGCCACCCAGGCGCTCCCCCATTCACTGACTTTTGAAGACCCTGTATATTCAAGCCACAATGCCAGATGGTCTAAGAGAGCCAACAAGAATCCCACAGGGTTGTGACTCCCAAGGAGACTTTTCCCCATTCCTGCTCAAGTCACATTCTTCCTGGATGTTCCCTGTCCCATAAAACTACTCACAGGGAGTACCCACCTTTCTATCTTCCCAAAACATCCATCCTATACTCCCAATTTCTCATGTTTTGGGCAAGGAACACTTTAAGGGTCTCAAACCAAAGTGGGGTGCCTGGGTAGCTCAGTCAGTTAAGTGTCTGACTTTTGATTTTGACTCAGGCCCTGATCTCAGGGTAGTGAGATTATACCCTGTGTCTGCTTAAGATTCTCTCTCCCTCTTCCTCTACACCCTCCTGGGCTCTCTCTTCTCTCTATTTCTAAAAAATAAAGGCGGGGGGTGGTTTCAAACCAAACTAATCGAACATAGACAAAAACAGATAAAACCAGAGCTGCTTTAGTTAAAAGCAAAAAGAGCCAGAGTTCAGGATGCTGTCCAGAAATCCTCCCCTGACTCTCTACCCCACCCCACGAATCATCCTTTGCCAGGCACCCTTGGATGGGGTTTCTACTAAGCACACTTAGAAAATTACTGGTTACTATAGGCTTGCCTGATTGTTCACAATTGCAAGAATGGCTGCAATTATTTCCCTCCCCATCTTCATTTCTTTGTAACAGGATATTTCTGCGCTTCCCAGAGAAAAGAGAAATGAGGCTAGAAGAGTCTATTTCCCCATCCTTTGCAACTAAACTACACTTGGGACCTGCTGTCACCAAGAGAACGTAGAGAGAACAGAACAGAAAGAAGCTACAGTGTGCATTTTCTAAGCCTCAATCTCAAGAGGCCTTGAAATTTTTCACTTACCTTCTAGGAAACCTGCCACCTTGTGAGAACCAGCCTACCTAATGTTCCAGATGTGAGACAATGCAGAACTGTCTCTGCTAAAATCACCCCACACCAGCCTGTCCTAGTCACCCCAGCAGCTGACCACATGCATTTGAGTGAGCCCAGCCAAGACCAGAAGAACTTTCTAGCAGGTTTCAGCCCAAATTGCAACTCTCAGAATTGTGACATGAATAAAGAGCTATTGAGTTTTGGCCAGCAAATTTCAGAGTGCTTTGTTACCTGGCAAAAGCTAACTGATACATCAAGTGCTTTTCAAAGGTAGAATTGCATGAATCCATTTTAAAAGGAAAAATAGGGTCACCTGGGTGGCTCAATGGGTTGGGTGTCTGACTCTTGATTTGGGCTCAGGTCATGATCTCCCATCATGAGACTGAGCCCCACATTGGGCTCCACACCGGGCATGAGCCTGCTTAAGTTTCTCTCTCTCCCTTGCCCTTTGTCTCCTGCCCACCCCCAGTTACTCTCACTCTCTCTCTCTCTTAAAAAAAATAATAGGGACATCTGGTTGGCTCAATGGGTTAAGCCTCTGCCTTCGGCTCATGATACCAGCGTCCTGAGATCGAGCCCCACATTGGGCTCTCTGCTCAGCAGGGAGCCTGCTTCCCTTCCTCTCTCTGCCTGCCTCTCTGCCTACTTGTGATCTTTGTCTGTCAAATAAATAAATAAAATCTTTAAATAATAATAATAATAATAAAAATTAAATCTCTTCAGATCTCATAGAACGTGTCCAAAGACTCAATTTTGGAAACCATTGCCTGAACAACCCAAATATTAATTTATGAAAATGTTTATAGTTGAACATTTTCACTAGAAAAAAATGTCATATTTTTAAGTTTAACAAAAGTTAGTTCCAGTTAGAATCAAAACAAAAATGAAAACATTAAAAAAAAAAACCTTCCAGGGCACTTGGTTGGCTCAGTCATCTGCCTTTGGCTCAAGTCATGGTCCTGAGACCAGGACCATGGAGTCGAGCTCCACATGGGGCTCTCCACTCAGTGGGAAGCCTGCTTCTCCCTCTTCCACTCTCCCTGCTTGTGTTCCCTCTCTTGCTGTCCTTCTCTCTGTCAAATAAATAAATAAAATCTTTAAAAAAAAAATTATAGGGTTCAAAGACTCCAGAGACTCTGTCTTTAGACTCCAGTTTGAGACATTCCAGAACTATGGATTTTGAGAATCAATTTGAAAATACTGTCATTTTGTTCTCAAGTTACTTCAAAAGCAAACTTTTTTTTCCCCCCATGTAAGCTCTACACCCAGCATGGGGCTTGAATGCATGACCCCAACTCAAGAATCACATACCCTGCCCACTGAGCCAGCCAGACGACCCTCTTTAAGAGCAATTTTGGCCACATTATGACCTTGAATGTAAGGACATTGACATGAGCTTAATTTGTAACTGTTCGTTCCTCATCTCAAAACCTACACACTGAGAGAAAAGCATCTTCACTGTTAGCCAAATCTAATCTCACATTTCTCTCGCCATTGTGGGCCTCAAATGTCTTCTAAGTATGAGACGAACCCCAAGCAAACATCTCCTCTCTTCACACAGCATGCAAAGGGGAGTGTCATTGTTTTTTTTTTTTTAAAACAGTCTCTGGGACCACAGCTCAAAAAGTCCTTTTAGTTAAGTTTCCATAACCCCTCAGCCAGAGGGAAATAAACCACACCATTTAGATATTTTCCCCTTAAAATCTCGTTAGATTTGATTTCAGTAGATTTAGATTCTATTTTTAAGAAAACAAACTTAATTTGGCCGGCACACTAAGTCTATGTCTTCATATACAGGAAAGGCCCAAATCTGCCAATGACGCTTAAGCTGTGACCAACTTCTCCTCCCTGACCAGAGGAGGTCTTCATTCTCCTTTACCTGCAGGCAACATCTCATATCACTGAAGCAGATGGGTCTCTACAAGGAAAGCTGAATTGGAAAGGACTGGAAACTCCCAGTTTTGTCATTTGATTCTTGACTCTGTGATCCTACAGCATGCAAAGGTGAGGTTCATTCCTGCCATTAGTGTTTTAGGAAGAACCGTGAGTACAAATATGGACAACATCCAATATTTCCCTATAGTCGGTTAGTCTGTCCTAAGGCCCACACACCTGGTCTATGGATTTTTCTAAATCAACCTGCTGGTTCAGTGAAAGAGGAATCCACTACTACTTGACAAAATTATTTGTCCTCCTGTACTTGCAGTTGTTTGAATAAATTCATTGGTCATTCCAATTAAAGCCACCCATATAATAACTATGACTGAGCGACTCTGCTAACATCTGATAACCCTCGTGGAGCTAATTGCTCCTTCACAGTTTTAACTCAGTCCCACAACTCTTCAAGACAGTTTGGTTTACTTTTAAATCTGTCCACAAAAGATTTCTTTTTTAATAGTGACTTTTATAAAGTTTACAAATAAATGTATTGGACGATTTAATGATCTACTTCAGGTAGATATATGTCACTAAATTTAAAATCCAAGATCTCATCTATTTGCACACATTTTACCTTGAGTGTTCTCATACCCAAAATACACAGAAAAGAGTCAGACATGGAGAAACTGCGATGGAAGCGAGAATTCCAAAGGGAAATCTCAGCATTTGCTGAAACTCACAGTGGCCGGCACCCCATCAAGTTGTCGAGCCCCATGATTCGACACCAAGATCCCATTCAAGCCATGTTTAACTGCCTCCCGGGCATCATCATCTGGAAAGAGCAAAACAGCCATTGTATGAAAAAGGCAACTTAATAGAAGGCTTGGGTTTAGAAGGTGAAAGGTCCCAGTCAAAGGGAGCCTGAGTTCATACATCTATACCTTGCTCAGAACCTTTAGCATAGAAATATATCAGTGCTCAGGTCAAGAAGAGTAGTGACAGTTTCCTTGGCCAAACTGTTAGCACTTATAATGATCATGAGATAAAATTAATGAGATAAAATCATGAGATAAAATCTCATGAGAATCATGAGATAAAATTTTCAATAGACAGCCAATTGACATGCAGTTAAAATTAATTTATTCTCACAAGAAAGTACTCCTGCTAAGTAATTTTATTATTTTTAATAAGATCATACCATTTAGCATTTAGCAAAATTATTCCTCTGCAATTTGGATAGCATTAAAGAATACATAAGTGGCAAGCACCTGAAATGTAACATGGAGGTAACAAGTCTTTTCCAAAAACATTCTTTAATACAAAGTGATATCTTCATTAATTATCTTATCTTATCTTGTCTTATCTTATTCTATAATTAAATGTGTTTTGCCCAATGAAGTATATAAAAATGTACAAAAATATACAAAAAATAAAATTATATGCTATCTCTCTAATCATGCTTCAAAATATACCAACTTCTGAAAATACAGTTTTAAAATAGATTAGGGGCTCCTGGGTGGCTCAGGTAGTTAAGTGTCTGCCTTCAACTCGGGTCAGGATTTTAGGGTCTTGGGATCAAGTCCTACATCGGGCTTCCTGCTCATCAGAGTCTGCTTCTCCCTCTTCCTCTGTCTCTCTCCCTCCCATTCTTTCAAATAAATAATATCTTTTAAAAAGTAAATAAAAAAAATAAAACAGATTAACATTCTCTCAAGTCAATTTCCAACTCATTTTTTATATTGTATATTTTAAACTCTAAGTTCAGCATGCTCCCAATAGCAAACTGTTTAGTCGCTAACCAAATCAGAAAAGTAACAATGGTTCTCAAATTTAACACTCAAAAATATTTGGTCTAAGGTTGAGGTGAAAATCAGATTTGGGAGATGTAACTGGATGGATGAACATTGTATACGTTCATAAATTAAGCAGTGGAAATCAAGGGCAGATCTAAGAATAATAAAAAAAGACTCATAAAAGGATCTGTAATTCTGAGTATTTTAAAATTTTATACTAAAACACCTTTTTTTCCAAGTGGTTTTTTATGGAATGCTAGTTTTTGAATATTCCCATTTAAAATATGATGCTATTGGGGCACCCGGGGGGCTCAGCGGGTTGGGCCTCTGCCTTCAGCTCAGGTCATAATCTCGGGGTCTTGGGATCGAGCCTGGCATCGGGCTTTCTGCTCAGCAGGGAGCCTGCTTCCCCCCACCTCTGCCTGCCTCTCTGCCTACTTGTGACCTCTGTCAAATAAATAAATAAATTCTTTAAAAAAAAAAACTAAAATAAAATAAAATATGATGCTATTATTATTTTTCTTCTAAAATTACAGTAGATGAAAATGTTAAACTCATGTTTTAGGGACTGAATGTCTGTGACTCCCAAAGTTCGTATGTTAGAACCCTAACCTTCAATGTGATAGTATCTGGAGATGGTGCCTTTGAAAATTCATTAGGATTTGATGACGTCATTAGAGTTGGGCTTTCATGAGGGCACTGGTGCCCTTATCAGAGAACACTGGGGAGCTTGCTGGCCACTTCCCTCCAGTCATGTAAGTCATGTAAGCACACTGGTCATGTAAGCACACAGGGAAAAGGCGGCCTCCACAGCCTAAGGGAAGAGCTTACACCAGAAACTGACCAGGCTGAAATCCTTATCTCAGACTTCCAGCCTCCAGAACTATGAGAAAATAAATGTCTGCTCTGTGAGCCACATGGTCTATGGCATTTTGTTATGGCAGCTAGGGCTGACCTAGACATCACATGATTGTCTTCTTGTTCTTGTTAGAGTTCACATTTAAGGAATGTTCTGATGAGACATAAGATACAATGAAATAGTATGAAAGGTGCTCTGCTACATGACTTGCCAGTGTTTCCCAACTAATTACTTTGTTATCTGCTCACTCTAAGCCTGTGTTGTGTTATACATTTTGTTATATTCTCAATATATGATTGATATTCTATATTTATTTCATATTAAATATAAAATCTAATGTTTCCATGACATTGTTTTGGCTATCTGTTTTAATCCAAGCATGCAATGCAGATTGTGAGATGTCTCAGGAAACTTCTGAGTCACCCAGAAGGAAAAGGCCCTCACACCGAGGTTGAGAGATGTTTTTTTTTTTCCAATCCCATTGATTGATTCATACTTTAAATTTTAATTTTGTTTCATATTTGGACCATACATGCTTTATTTCACAGCTTTATTTTCCTGAATTTCCAATTGCATTTTTCTCCTTTTTCTCCAGTTACCATGAGCCTTAAGACTATCCTCAAAATTCTGCAGGGCCTGGGTGGCACAGTCTTTTGAGCAACTAACTCTTGGTTTTGGCTTGGGTTATGATTCTGATGTTTGAGATCTGTGTAAGGCTTCACACTCAGCAGAAGAATCTATTTGGACTCTTTCTCCCTCACTCTACCCCTCCCCCTACACTTGCATATGCACTCTCTCTCTCTCTCTCTCTCAAATAAATAAATAAATAATTTTTTTTTTTTAAAGAGTATCCTCTAATTCTTCAAACTTTCCATTTATTCTATCTAACCTATTTAAATCATCTTCTTTTCCCTCTGGAGACTTCCCTCCTGAACCCTTTACCTACTTACTCTATCCTGCTCTCTAATCTCAAGGTTGACTGCTGACCTTCATTCTAAGGATTGCTCCTATTCTCTGTGCCTTGAATCTCTTGAAGTCTAATTTATGACTACATTTGGTTTAAGTTCTCATTTGTGTATAGTACATTAATTCATTTGTAAGCTCCTAAAAAGGGATCCATGAGAGCTAAACTTATGAGCACCCAAATAACTTCTTTTGTCTTTGGTGATTGGATTACGTATAATATTCTAGGTTGAAAATCCTTTTCCTTAGAGACATTGCTCCACCATCTTATAGTTCTCATTGTTGCTGACAAGAAGACTGATGCCAGTTTGACTCCATTCTTTGTACGTAACCTGCTTTGTTTTCCGTCTTGATACCCATTGTCCCCCCTGAAATTTCACAAAGGATGTAATAAATTATGATTTGTTTTCTGAGTCTAATGGCTTAAGTTTCCAGCATTCAAACACTGTCTGACAATTTCTTCCCTGCCTCTTTCCTTTATTTTTTCTATTTGAAGTCCCTATCTTCAATATTTAAAATATTGGACATTTTCAAGGGTCTTCAAGACTCTGTTTCATTTAATCATGTTTTCCATTTGCCTGTTGTTCTTATATATTGTAAGAAATTTCATTGACTCTCTTATTAAATCAGTAACTTCATGTTTAATTCCAGAAATCATGTTTTGAGTCTTTGAGAACTGGTTTTTTCATACTCTGATTTTCTTTTCATGGAAGACTCTTCTTACTTAGGTATACTTTCAGCTTCTCTGAGTCTATCATTTGGAATTTTTTAAAGTTATTTCTTTTTGTTTTGTTTTATCTCTTTCCTCTGGGATCAGCTTCTCTGTAGATTAATCTTGGTCTTTTTTGTTTTAGTGTTTCAGATATGCCTTATGATGTTACATTTTCCACTTATGTTTGAGGAAGAAAGATTTGGGTCACCGCTTTGGCACTCTGGACTGTTTTGTAAATCACTTTCATTCTTTCCAAGTCTTTGCCTGGAGTAGAAACTCTTGGAGCTCCATGTGAGACAACACAAGGAATGTTAACTAAGGGGCTACTTGACTATGAGCTCCTCATGTGTCAGAATTGAGAATAGCATCATTACATATTTTAAATGTTATCCATCCCTAGGTTGTCCCAGCCAACCATTCATTTCTTTAGAAAGATGGAGCTACTATGCCACATTGCCCATTGGTGCGCAGGGGATGAGGAAAGACAAGATGGTTGGCTATTGTGAGAGTTTACAAACAGAGCTCCCATGAATCCCATGGCTTTCTTCTCCACTTCTCATCCACCATCTCTGTCACACCTGCAGAGTAGATGCCCAGTGCCTCCCCACCATTCATTACAGAATCTCCCCCAGCTCCTCCAGGGCACTCTCTGAGTGTATCTGGAGGGACAGTTTTCTTTGCACTTTCCTCCTATCAGCACATTCCCTTACATTTTGTTTCTCTCATAAATTTTGTGAAGTTTCTCTGCTGTGTGTGCCCATTTTCCATTGCTTTGCTGTTATAAGACTTATGTATTTTTTTTAATTTTTAATTTTTTTATTTTTTTTTAATATATTTATTTATTTATTTATTTATTTGACAGAGATCACAAGTAGGCAGAGAGACAGGCAGAGGGAGAGGGGGAAGCAGGCTCCCCGCTGAGCAGAGAGCCCGATGCGGGGCTCGACCCCAGGACCCTGAGATCATGACCTGAGCCGAAGGCAGAGGCTTTAATCCACTGAGCCACCCAGGCGCCCCAAGACTTATGTATTTTTGTATTCCATACTTTAATTTCAGGGGCATCGTGGCTTTGATGAGAGGGTATGTATATATATATATATTCAGTCCATCAACTGGAACAAGAAGCCCAATATATTATCATTTAAAACGTGTTTGGGAAAATGGTTCTCTAAAAACATTTGCCTTAATACAATGCAAAATGCATTTGGAATTGGGGAGGTTTGCTCTGGTTGTCTCACTGTGTGCGTGATACCAAACATCACGTCAAAAATTAAAAAAAAATCAAAATATATGTACTTACAACCAATGTTTTCAGAAATTGAAAATTATCAGTAAACTGATCCTATATAGTATGAAAAAAGTTATTAGCTGCTTAAGCTTAGTAAATCAGACCACCTGGATTTGAATTTTGTATCTGAGACTTGCTTACTATGTAAGTGGCAAGTTTCTTAATTTCTTTGTGCATTGGTGTCCTAAACCATAAAAAGGGATATTAATTCACAGAAGATTGGCTTGTGGATTAAATTAGTTGACTGAGTGTTTAGAAAGAGCCTGACACATGTTGAACACTCAGATAAATATTAACTGTTACTATTAATTTCATCTGATGGTACAGGAAGTATGAACTCAGAAGATGAGTAAGTGAAGGAAATTCATTTGCTGGATGCTTTTGGCAAGTTTGTTTGAGTTTTGTCTATAACAATAAATTGTCATCTTAGTCAGGATTATGATTATAAAAAGCCTTTCATTTGAAGTCAGCACTACTTAAGCAACAGTTTGTTATCTCCTATCATTCTGAATGGTTTTCCAGGTTCTTTTAGGCAGTGCTGGAAATGTAGGGGGAAATGACAGAATGGTTTGCTCAGACGATAAGATCATGAGTATCCAGAGAAGCAAAATGAGAATAATTTATGACCAGATATGAACCCCTTTCATTAGCTGCCTACGAAACCTTGTCCAAAGTTTTACGTTTTATTTTAACCCAGAGAGAAAAACAACCTAGCCTTAACAAGAAGCTGAAAATGTTTGGACTTAGCAAAAAGTTCATGAATCTTTGATATTTTTCATTAATCCTTAAAGTTTACTCCTATGACATTCCACATAAATTAATTTGCCAGTTAATACATTAGTTGACTGACAATTACAATAGTCAGTAGGGGATAGCACTGTTTGCTATCTTATTGATGTATTATTTCTATTTTTAATTGAAAATACCAAAGTGAAATGTAAGTATTCAAGATTTACCCTCAAGCCCTTGGAGCTTTTGACTCCGGACTCTGCTATCTCACAGGAATTTAGTAACTAAATCCTAGCTGCATGGCAGTTTTGAGCATAATCTGGAAACACTGAGTGAATATCTTTGAGAGTGTCGTGAAAAAAAATATATACAGGAAAAGAGTTAGTTATAGCTTTTGAGAAACAAAAAACTACTATGGAAATACTACAGAATAGTGTTAAAAGTATTTTTTAAATTTTAAAACAACTCTGAAAAGCATTATGCCTTTGTTCATAAAGCAATTTGTTTATTAGCATGAGTTTTAGCAAAGAACAAATCCTATCTCAAATATTCATTTGGAGTTTGTGTTGAAGTTTTCCAAGGGCAGGGTTTAACCACAGCAAGAGATGAGTATACCTTGGACTTAATTTGCATTCGTTAAAATGCAATTATTAAAATGTTGGTAAGGGGGGGATGTTTCATTGAGCTCCTTCCAGCTACCCATGATTTCATGTTCCTGCAAACATAATCTATACCTTTCTGATCAGGAACATGAAAGAGGATTGACGACTCTCCATCCACCCATGTGACTTCTGGATGAAGATCTGTGAAAGAGTGAGAACCAGATTTCCCAGAACTGGCCCTGCCTCCACCCACCCCCCTTCAAGATTGAGTTTATGCGTTACTTGATGTAGTTGTTGTCATGGAGATGATTCTTGTTTGTTAAATAAATGAAATAAATAGTTACAGAAAAACTAGATAATATAAACTGTATGTGTATAAATAAGTTATTTCCTTTCAAATGCCCAGTGCCCTATCTCTCTTTCTCTAGCTTTTGAGCTCTCTCTGATTGTATAGACGCATAGTTTTCACTGAGGATTCTACTCAGTTAACATTTGGGCCATCTATTCTGTGTAAAATATTATGAAACATGTAGAAAGAAGTCATATGATCCATATGCGTGAGAACAAAAAGAGGTGATGGTGGAGGTGGTGATCTTAGCTGAGATGACCCCAGAAGGAAGTTCTAGAACCCAGAGTATTTTACAACATAACACATGTTGGTGAAGTCTAATTGAATAGATTTTCATCATATCCTAGAGAACAGAGTTCTAGAAAATGGTATATACTGGGAATCCTAAATGGAGAAATTGGGTAAAAAAGTAAATTACCTCATTCTTTTATATGTTCCTTATTTAACTTAGACAAATATGAACCAAGACCAAAACTTCATTCTTCTTTGGTGTTTTAAGCCATTTGCTCCGGGCCACCTCTATGATGAGAGTGAATTCAATACTTGAAATGGCATTAATTTTCTAATTTGATCATATCTTCTCATTTTCTTGATGTCAGCCACAGTCATCGCTTGCCTGGGCAGCAACCATTTCTTAAATGTCCCCCTGACCACAACGTTGCCAACTCCATCCATTAGGCTCATTATACAATGCTTGATTTTTCTAAAATGTTATTCTGATTAGGTTGATTCCATGATCAAGAGCCTCAGTGGTTCTCAAACCTCTTGTAGTCTACATGTTTCATAAATTTTTACTCAGAACTCCTTTATTTTGCCATTATTTCCCTCCGAGTCTTTCGACAACAAAGCAAAACTCGAGTGTTATCTTTCATTCTGAAATAAAGCCTTCCCTAACCCATTAAGTGTCCATACCTTATTTTAAACCCCACCCTCAAGTTGCATATCTGTATGTAGCATCTGTAACATCTTATTGCCCCCAAATTCTTGTTTATATGTCTGTCTCCTACAAGAATGGGCTCTCCTTTTGGCCGAGGACCTCAAATTACTATCTTATTTTTAACTTTAGTACACCCTAAACATGATAAATATTTACAAAATGAATGCCTGAGTGAGTGAATAACTGAATGGATGATTGAATGAATGAATGAATGAATGGGGAAGAACCTTCATGTTAGTTTTCTTTAATATCTACAGTTGAAGGTAGCCACGGGAAGTAGCACTAACAATCACGGATGACAATATGGATACTAGTCAGGCAAGTGAAACTGTTGTTTAAAGGTGTCTCTAACACCAAGATCCACTTTTTGAAGTATAATTCACAGAAATTTTGAACTAGAACAATGAACAACAGGGAAGAATGTAACAATATTTTTTAACGGCAAAGATTAAGACAGCTCTGGATTTAAACATATCTCCACTACTTAAAAGCTTTGCTGGTCCCATTCTTTTACTTCTATTAACTTCATTTCTGCATACTTTAAGATTAAATAGATAAAACCTGTAGCATGCCTACAGCTTTATAAATAGGAGCCATGTGACTCACATATTCAAATAAAACTGATGAAATGTTTTGATTAAAAGTTGTTGACCCTGAGATAAGTTAACAGAATCTCTCATCTCAGAGCCACTTCCTTAAACAGTCACATTTAAAATAATAAGTTTTTGGAAGTTTTCTATATATCAACTAAAAAATGTTTTCAAAGGCAAGAAAACATTTTTTGTGGGTAAATACATTTATACTCCAAACTATTGAAGTCATTGGTACTTCCCCGTGGGATTTGAATACATATGGATACTGCGGAAGCAGTCAAGTTTCTTAATAGCCATGACTTGATATTTGAGGATTTTAATGTCATAATCAACCATTCTTTATAGAGAGGTGATATGAGATTTCCCACCCTCAAAAATCAGTCCTAGGGGCACCTGGATGGCTCAGTGGGTTAAGCCTCTGCCTTCAGCTCAGGTCATGATCTCAGGGTCCTGGGATCCAGCCCAGCAAAGGGCTCTCTGTTCAGCAGGGAGCCTGTTTCCCCATCTCTCTCTGCCTGCCTCTCTGCCTACTTGTGATCTCTCTCCCTCTCTCTCTCTCTGTGTCAAATAAATAAATAAAATCTTAAAAAAAAAAAAAAAAAGCAGTCCTAGTCATTGGTACCTGCAGGGGACAGGAGAAAAATAGAAAAGGCTCTTAAAACAGGTCTGGTTGTCATAATATCATCCTTGGATTTCTTCTTGATCTGAGAGCAGCTCGTGGAAGCTTTCAGACAAAGCAAAGAACTCAAAATACTTTGTCCATATCTTGCCAAGCTCTGTGATTTTGTGATGGCTCCAAGATAAGGCAGCTGCATCCCATGTTACCATGAAGGTAACTTCTTACTTCATGAAAGCCCAGCTCTTCGGTATTACCTAAGAATGAAGAACTATTTACTCACTAACATCAATAGGGAGAGTTGAGAGGTGGAATGTATCCTTAGATTTCCATGTTAATTGTTCCTGATTATTTTCTCTTAAACATGTCACGATCATGGAGCTACAAAGAATCATAAGATCAGTATGAGAAATACACAAACCTCTCAAAATGCCTTTTGCAACAATTGGGAGAGATGTCAGCCCCCTCAGCCATTTAATATCCTCCCAGCTGATAGATGGGTCTATTGATTTAGTGACATATGTAGCGAGTCCACTGTTGTCTCCAAAATTTTCCTTCGGAGAAAATGCTAAATCATTGGTTTCAAAATTTTTCATTCTGAAATAAAGAGATACATAAAATGAGAAAATTCTCAAAGTTAGAGATAATTTTACAATGACTCATTCAAAGAAAAATGAAACATTACCTTTTTCAAATCAAATAGAAGTTCCTCAACCATCTATAGATTGGTTGCATTCTTATTTCCCATGTTCTCATGTAAGATTCCAGGCTAATTGTGACAATCAAGTGGACTTAGTTGGTCACTTAAAGTTTATTGTATGTCTTAAGCTATGTTTATATAGAATAAATCAGTTTCAGGGAAAAACATATGGGCAAATTCCAACATCTCTACCTTTTTAAGCCAATCTATGAATATAGACAATAGATTTGATGCTATTTCAAGCCAGGAATGCATATTCATTATAACAACAGATATTTGCACGGTACATTACAATTTACAAAGGACTTTCATAAACCAATATTATCACAATTTTTAAGAAATCTTTCAGAAAATAAAATTGATACTTTATGATTCCCATTTTATATAGAAAATAAAAACAGAAGTTGCAGAGCAAGGTGTCCCTACATAAGAAACCAGCATTTGAGCTCCAACCTGCATCTCTGGACTCTTAATTCCATTCACTCTGCTCTGATCTTATCTGCACCTTGGTGATTGCTTTTGGCTTCAGGAAACTTTCCAATGTCCTTACACAAAATTCTAGAGGAGATTGGACCTGCGGTGACATCAGTTAATATCTTCAGTCTGCTGTGACTATAGACTCTTTCTCCTGCCCTCCTGTTATGGTGGTGGTCGGCACAGGGAGAGGTGGGAAGTGTTTCCCAGGGATGAGTTTTCAGCTGTTGCTTTTCCCTCCTCCATTTAGGTTGTTTTCTCTGAGGCTGTCTGCCTGCTGACTCAAACTTCCCAATCTTTCAGACAATCCTGACCAGGGCTTGAGCTATCCAATTACTAAGATCTTCATCTCTGCCTATGATATGACTGTTAATTTATGTACCAACTTGATTGGGCTAAAGGATGCCTAGATAGCCAGTAAAACATTATTTCTGGGTGTGTCTGTGAGGATATTTCTGGATGAGATTAAATTGATAGACTGAGTACAGATGATAGTCCTCATTTTTGTGGGTGGGCTTCATCCAATCTATTCAGATCCTGAATACAAGAAGAAAAAGTGGAGGAAGGACAAATTTGTTCACTGTACTTAAGCTGGAGCATCCATCATCTCCTGACCTTGGACATTGAACCTACTGGTTGTTAAGCCTTCAGATTTAGACCAGAACTTACACTATCATCCTCTGGTTCTTGCCTTCAGACTCAGACTAGGACTTAAACCATTGGTTCCCATGGTTCTCAGACCTTAGGGTTTAGACTAGAACTACACCACTATTTTCCTGGGACTCTAGCTTATAGACAGCAGATTTTGGGACTTCTCAGACTCCATAATAGCATGAGCCAATCTCTCAAAATATGTGTGTGTTTGTGTGTACCCTACTGTTTCTCTGGAGAATCTATAACATGTGACTTTCTCCTGCTCCTGGAGCCTGAGTAACCCTCCGCACAACAGACTTAAAGTCTCAAGGATGTTGGCATATAAATACCCCAGCTCCCTCATCCCAAAGAGGGCTAACTCTGAGACAGGCTGTACATCATCCCCAGGATTTCCCATCAGGATTAAGGTTCAGTTGCCTGCAACTGGAGCTGTCTTGGTAACATGCTTATTGTTTGCTGCCTTTCTTCTTTGCGCCATTTTCCCACTTCTCTGCCAGTATTCCCTTCATCTTCCAAAGGAACTACTTGCATTTAAATCAATGGTACATAATTTCCACCTAGGGGAACCCAAACTGAGACACAGCCACACTGAGTTGCTGCCTTTCCCTCTGTCTAATTTTGTTGACCCAACTTAGACCACAATTTCTAAGACTCTACTACTGGCTCACTTTACATCTGAAATCTTTTCTCTTGGCTTAATATCCTGATATCCTGACTAGATTTTGGCAGTTCCTTGAACTAGGGACAAAGTTTTTTTTCTGCTTGCACCTCAGGTCTCTAACTGAATGGATGACCATCTAGATACATAATGGCATCAGTCTTGTGACTTAGCTGCTTAGAGACCCAAATCCAATTGCAAACTTCATTTTTCTGAAAGGCTGTCTTTGAATGATGACAGTGACCTGGATTCACCTTTCTTCTCTGCACATTATAAATTACCCTGCTAGCCAATCCCCAATTTGGGTAAAAGTACAGCTGTATATTAATCTCTGGCTTAGTCATAGCTCTTTCTTTGCTTCTACTTTGAACATATAAGGGATTTTGGAGCAATGACCATAACAATTTTTATATAAACCTAGAAGTACATAAGCACACTATTTTTAATTTTTTAAAGACTTATTTTAATACAAACTAGGTGTAATGTTTTTAGCATACTTTCAGTTGGAATACCTGGTTGTGCACCTCAAGTGGCATATATTACCATAAGGGCATGAAAATTCACTTCCCACCAAATTCTACTCAAGCCATTGGCAAAGTTTTCTCATTAAGGATTGAACAGTTTGTCCTGTAGTTTCATTGACTCGTGTGGCCATTAAAAATAATTCTAAGAAAATTCTAACTTCATGAAAGTCATACTGGTCCCCACCCACTTATGGAGCTTTGGTTTGGATTTTAGCTGAAATATTCGGGCATTTCTTTTTATCAAACCATTTAGGGATGTACATTTTATCACAGCCTTTGGTATTCTGTGGTTGTCTTAATTTGAATTACGGTACGCTTTCAGTCAATAAACATATTCTTATTATGAAGACCTATTCTATTTCCTAGAAATGGTATTAAGTGATATTAAATTCCAAACTTTTAAATAATATTGTGAATAAGAAAAAGGTTCGGTCTGTCTATCCCATAGCAAGACTGGTGGCAGGGGGAAGAAAAACATCTGTATGTGTATATACTCTGCATGGCACCCCACCCCCATCCCAAACAAGCTACAGTGTTTCAGCAGGGGCGGGGTGGAGGGGCGAAATGGATAGGAAAAAACAGAAACATGGATAAAATTATATAAATAACTGTTGTTATTCTTGGATGGTGAAATGCAGATCAACACTTGAATGAATGTTGCCTTACAGAAATTTCAGTGCACAATGAAGCCTTGTTGTTACTCTAAAACGTCGTTCAAAGCCAGAAACCAAGAGAAAGTTTTCAGATATCTTGACAGAGACCCATGATGGAGTGTTTTACCAGGGCTTCTGAAGGAAACCTCCATGAATACTATTTCTATGCGAATTATGACACCTACACAAGAAACACGTAAAGTAGCTGTTGATAACTAAAGTATTCCATTTCTTGAGGAAGGAAAAGAGCAACATCAAAATAATAACACAATGACTTGGGACTTAATGCTCCAAATCCTGAGCTGTTTAATGACCCAAAGGCAAGGAAAAGAACTGGCTTTGTAAGGGACTCATTGTGCCCTGAATGGCTCCCAAATATACTTTTTAATCTATATAGAAATTATTTTAACTTTTAGTCAAGTTAGCCTCATAAGAATAACAAAAACTACTAAAGAAAGTGAAACATCATCGAATAACAAATAGTAACTCTAATGATAATATTATCGACAAATATATATTATTTGCTCTAAGTATGGATGAGAAGACATTAAAGACAAAGCTATGTGTCTTTATGTGAAACAAAATATAAAACATTAACCAGTAGAGCCCATGACATCAACACAATATGAGAGAGAGATTCATAATACGTATAGAAATTGGTGCATGGGCCACTAGTCTTTAATGCTGATTAGAAAACACTTATATTGAGCACATAGCCCTGCTAATTTCTTCCTCAATGTGCTGGACTGTTAGAAGAAATGGTCAGGGCATAGATTTTAAGTTTGAGCTCAAAATCTTGTTTAATGTTTTAGCAGTCATGTTTTATTGGGTAAATTTCACATGATCTGGTACATTTTTATCGATTGATTCCACATCAGTTCTTGAGCACCTACTATATGCCAGTGTTTTGGATTGTTAGGATATACCGGTAGGCAAAACAATAAAAAAATAATCTGGCCCCCTAGGGTTGACATTCTAGCGGGGCGAGACAGAAAATAAACAATAAATATAAATAACTTATGGAACATGTTAGAACGTAAGGGTTATATAAAAAAAAAAAAAAGTAGAGCAGAACAGGAGGATGTGAGCTGGTAGAGGCTGAACTTGAAAGTTTAAATATCATAATCAGACCAGCTCTCATTGAGAAGCTACCTTGCAGAGAAAATTAGTGGAACATTGTGACTTTATTTGTTTCCTGTTCCCACTATTACAAATGACCACAACCTTTAAAATGACACAGATGAGGGCTTTAAAATGACACAGATTTATTATACTACAGTACTGGAGGTCAAAGTACGAAATGTATCTCCGTGGATTAAGCTCAAGGTGTTGAAACTCTTTTTCCTTCCACAGGCTCTAGGGGAAAACCCATTTCCTTGCCTTTTCCAGCTTGTAGATATCTACATGCCCTGACTCCTGATAATATCCCTCCAACTTCTGCTTCCATCATCATATCTCCTCTGGTTCTTGACACTCCCGCTTCCCTTGTCTAAGGACCCTTTTAATTACATTAAGCCTACTGGGATAATCCAGGACAATCTTCCCATCTCAAGACCCTTAACTTAATCACACACAAAGCCAATTTTGCCGTGTAAAATAACATATTCATAGGTTCCAGGGATTAGGACCTAAATGTCTTTGGGAGGTCACTATTTTGTTTAACACAGTTATACTGTGAATGTTTTCCTAAACCAAACAATTTAGAGGCTGTTGGCCCATGTACCCAGTTCTCCTTCACAAACCTTTCTCTCCCCACAGCCCTTGCCCAGGGTCCCCACACATATTGTATCTCACTTCTGATCTCTACCACTCATTTTTATATTGGTTTCCCATTAGGAAGACACGTAGATCCATCCTTGATGTCAAAGCGTAAAGGAAGGGAGGAAGCCAGTTGTGCATGGATTGGAGGAAAGACATAAAAGGCAGAGGGAGGAATCAGTTCTGAGGCTCTCAGGCACCAGCAAGCCTGGCCTGTTGAAAGGACAATAGGGCAGCCCATGCAGCTGGGAAGAGTGGATGGAAGTGAGGGTGCCAGGTGGAGAGGGTAGAGAGGTAATGGGGTCCTGTTCATGGAAAGCCCCACAGGCCACTTTTATCACCAGAACCCTGGAAAGACAATGTCCATCCTATCTTTTTCTGCGTGATCTGTTTTGGCTGTCATGATTAATGAATCATTTCAGGGCTTATAGTGCTATAGGCAGGCTGATCACTGAAAGGGCAGGTGTCATGATTTACCTTGATCTTAGTCAATGACTGGAAATGTCTTTTTTTTTCCCTTTCAGCTGCCCTGGTACTCCACAAAAGACCCAAGTCTTTACCCAGGGTAAATGAACCATCTCCCTGGGGTAGAGAGAGAGGAAAAAGGCCCTTGCCTCAAAGTCTGAGAAAATCAGTCTAGGGAACCAGCCTCATTCCTTGCTTCTTGTAAGAGCAGATGAGAATTCCCCTTACACCCCCTCAGTTGCAGGAACCTCTGTGCCATTCATAATGCACACATACATGTGTTTTGCATATAGACCAAGTAGACACTACCGAACTCCTGAACTCTGGCTGGTCCCGGATGCTGAGAGTCGGGACCCTCCCCCACTTCGCCCCCCTCCCCCGCCCCCCTCCTTCCAGGCAGAGGAAGTAGCTAGGGCTGGAAGGAGCCACTGCTTCACAGACTCATTCTTCTCTGGATTTCCTGCCTCTCCCGCCTGCCAAATCTCACTTCTGAAAAGCCCGGCTTCACCTTCTATGAGTCAGGTCAGTTGCGGAAAAAAACCTGATTTCACATCAGGCTGTAACGCATGAGCTTTTTGGTTGTATGTGGCCTCAAGCGGAAGCCTGGGTCTCCCATTGGTGCTCTCTGCCTTTGGCTGCTGAATATGGGCTGCTGAGGAGGGGACCAGAGGGCACTGGCCTGCCCTGAAGTCCACAAGGACAAACAAGGCCACTGTGCACTCCAGAGGCCCGGGGCACCAGGCTGTGGGGTGTTTCCTGTGTTCCCCGTAACCTGGATGTGTTGCTCATTATTTGATCATCTTCAGATGGGAGATGTGACAAGCTGGGGAGTCATGGCCACTCCTGAGCACATCGACAGCTGAAAAGGGCCTTTGTCTCATGGTGCTTCTCGTCATCTGGGCTGGAGCCCAGGAGCAAAGGAAAAGGGGGAAAAAGCAGACCAACCTTCCAGCTCCTGACTGAGTGACCTGGCACTGGAGAAGCAAGTGATATGAGCCAGAATTCATTAACAGCCGTGTCATCTCCCCTGTCTGAGTAGCTACCACCGTGAAACACGTTTTGTTATCCAGAACAAGAAAGTGCTTTTTAAGCCGCAAAAAACCCTACTATATTCTTTGTTATTGTTGTTATCAGTAGTTGTAGTAGTGAGAGGAGGAGGAAAAGGAATAGCAAATTCTCTTTCAAATGTCCAAAGGGGAAATCATGAGGAATGTTTCCTGTCAGAAGTGTGAATAGTGAGAAACTAATTATTTTAGAAAGTTTAATAAATAAGTTACCAAAATAGAGAAATAAGGCGAATACAGATTTTATATTAGGGAAATTTGAAGCCATCTAGTTCTGGTGAATTTGGCAAGAAGTAGGAATATGTCAGAACTTTTGTTTATGTTTCTCTTCTCTGAGAAAGACAGGGGTGTTTGGGTAACCCAGTGTCTGGGATACATGGAACGGGGTGATTGACAGCTCTGTCAAGGAGAGTGCTTTCTCTTTTGTCATTGGGTTACTGAAGGTACCACATACACAAATAATATCCGAAACCCACCTAGAAGTATCCCAGAGATAGCCTCACACAGCCAATTTACATATGGTTCAATGGCAAGATTTCGTGCACAATAGTTTATAGTCAAATAGGTGTATACACCACATAGCATATAGTCGATATATGACACTCAGATAAGACTGTATATGGACTTATGTGGTGGTTGAAATATATGTCATTCTATAATATATGTAGAATTCCTACCTTCTAACCACCTTCTTTCCCTTCTATGGAATGCTGATTTGATTTTGAAATCTTTTGGATCTTTCTTTATATAGACAGAGTAAGCAATGGCCCTTTGTAAAATGTGGTCCAGGATCCAAGGAAGGCATCTTTCATCATTTCACACATTCTGATGGATGATTTGAAATCCCGTCATCAGAATGTCCTTCATTAAAACTAAGATCTTGACTCTTATTCAAATAGTTTTATCCCTGAAAGCTATTAGTCAAATACTGATATGAAAAAACTCAAGAGCAGATTTTGAGGGGACCTGGGGGAAGACAAAAACAGAGGCAAAAAAAATAGGGAAGTGAGGGTCTTTCTCAATAAACTTCATGAGTTCCTAGTTTTGACACAAGATAATTCTAGTCCTAAAATATTACAGGGAAAAGGACAATTCCTTGTTAATGTACAGGCTGAATGACCTGACAAAACCATCACAGTTCCATTTTGCATTACTAGATACACCAAGATAAGTGAGTGAATGCGTGAATGAATGAATTCTGACCCATGGATGAACCACGGTGAAAGCGGATATTGCTAAAAGAAGTAGGAGATAGGGGATCAAACATGTGGCTTTTTTGGTCTCCATTCTTTTAGTTTTTTTAAATCTTCCTAGACACGGTTGTTCCAAATACAATTAAAAATAAAACGAACAGGTGGCTCTTTGATTTCAACAGGCAAAGAAATGCATTTACCTCTAGAACGCAGAGACTATCATTCCTCAACAAGACCCCTGCCAACCATACTTCCGGAACAATGTTTTGTGAAGATCTAATTCCCCATGGCACCCATGTGGAAACTGGGGGGGGAAATCCCTTTGGAGCTGGTACATGACAAGAGGGAAGAGAATTAGAAGACCAGCTCAGGGGCCCAGGTGATCAGAGACCCATGGTTACCTGAGTTGAGGTGGCAGCTTAAACCTATTACGCACATCGTCAAAGCGGTTCCCCAGGTAAGGAGTGTCCACCGTCAAAAATATGGCCTTGTAGCCCTTCCGCTCCGCCCGCTGCACTAGCTGCTTGGTGACCTCCCGGTCCTTGTAGATGTAAAGTTGCAGCCAGCGAAGGGCCTCAGGACTGGCATCTGCCACTTCTTCAATTGAGGAGGTGGACCAGGAACTCAGCATCATTCCAGTTCCCAGTGACCTGCAGGCTGTGGAAGAAAGAAGATGAAGACAAGCCTAGCATTTTCCCTACTCCAAAGCCTTCAGGTTGTGATTCAAGGGGCAGAGAGGCAATTAGGCAATTAGGCAATAAGAAGTCAATTCTTTAAAAAGTTGGAAATATACATTCCTTCTACACTCTGCATTGATCCAGGAGACCAAAATGAGCCAAATAGCCGAAGATGTGTTGTGTGTAAGTACGAAAAAATTGGAACAACCCAAATCTCCAGCCTTAGGGGATTGGATACACTGTAATTCATATATAAAATGAAAGATACACACCCATTAAAGGTATTACTTTTGTGATGGTTAATTTTGTGCATCAACTTGACTAGGTGATGGTTCCCAGAATTTGCTGGAATACACGGGTTGTTGCTGTGAAGGTATTCTATAAAGGAGATTAACATCTAAATAAGTAGGTTTTGAGTAAGGCAAATTGCTCTTTGTAATGTGAATAGGACTCATTCGACCAACTGAGGGCCTTCCCTGAGGACTGGTAAGAAGATTCCCTTCAGACTCAAACCACATCAGCTCTTCCCTAGGTCCCCAACCTGCCAGCTTATCCTTTAGATTTTTTTTTAAAGATTTAATTTGTTGATTTATCAGAGAAAGAGAAGGGGAGAGAGCACAAGCAGGGGGAGTGGCAGACAGAGGAAGAAGTGATGCGAGGATTCGATCCCAGGATCCTGGGATCTTGACCGGAGCTGAAGGCAGACGCCCAACCGACTGAACCACCCAGGCGCCCCTACTCCTTAGATTTGGAACTCGCCAATCCCTGCATGAACCACTTCCCCAAATCAATCCCTCCACCCTCACCTCTCATTCTCTCTCTCTCGTTCCATATATGTACATACTCTGTTTCTGACTATTACAGTTATAAAAGATAATATTATTTGTGGACACAGAGAGATTTTCAAGATATATTTAAAAAAAAAAACCAAAGTCTACAAAATGACACATATAGCATAATTCCACATTTGTACAACAGTGATGATTGGTATATAAACCTAAACAAACTGATTGCTAATGATCAGTCAGAGTATTATGGGTGAGTTTGATTTTTTCTTCCTTTTTAACTTTTAAAATTCTATCTTTATAAATTTTGTTCCAGGTGCATTCTACCATTTCTGTTGCATTTTTAAATTTTATAAAATACATATGCTAAACATTCCAAATAGACAGCAGTGTCCTCACTGTGGGGGACTTTTTGTGCAAGATATCAAAAAATGAGCACAGTGAAAGTGAAAAATAATTTGATAGACTCACCTACCCGAATGTCTTAGAGAACTTGAAAGAACAAGGGTGATAGGCTTTTCACTAAAAATAGGTGAAAGGCAGTAAAATTGGGGTCAGCTTTAATGGAGGAGGAACTGATACAATGTTTATATGCCAAATACCAAATATGGCAAGAGACAATAATAAATATATAAAACGGATTATATGACCCTGAGTCATTCATCTCAGCTGTGTGCCTGACATATATCAAATGGAATTAAAACCAGTTGTCCAAGTGACCCTCACTGGGTGATGTCGAGAATGCAGTGATGTACTGTTCAAGATACTACATTGAGAAGTTAAGATGCTTCCATGCTTCTCAGGCTTTAGGGGATAGCCAGATACCCCAGGAGCACTTGTGAAAACACAGTGTGCAAACATCCCCCCAGAATTTCTGATTCAGTGGGTCTGAGACGCACCCTGAGAATTTGCCTTTCCACCCAGTTTCTGGGGGGGTACTGATGCTGCCAGTCCCCGTACCATGATTTAAAATTTAAGCAGTAGTGGTTTCACTTGATAGTAAATTTCTAAGTTCACATGGTAATAAAATGGATTTGTTTTTGATAAGTGTGACTTTACCTATGCCTTTGAAGGTGTTTTTCACCCCTGTTGTTCAGGTGACAGTTCAGATAAAGAAGACATAAACTGGAGATGATCTTGTTCATGGATCACTAACCTGTCCCTCTGAGTGGGCCTTTGAGAATTCTCTCAAGAGATTCATGACTTGCAAAATCATGTCCAAAAACCTGCATTTTGGGACACCTGGGTGGCTCAGTTGGTTGGGCATTTGCCTTTGGTTCTGGTCATGGTCCCAGGTCCTGGGACCGAGTCCTGCATTGGGCCCCCTGCTCAGTGGAGAGACTGCTTCTCCCTCTCCCTCTGACTCTGCTCCCTGCTTGTGCTCTCTCTCACTCTCAAATAAATAAAATAAAATAAAATAATATTTTTAAAAATAATAAAAGCCCACATTTTATTAAATAATAACACATGTGAACATCTAGACCATTGCCTGATTTTCATTAAGACTTAAAACAGGGACAATAAGTCCAGGTCATCTACTACTGTTTGGAAGGAACACCAGGGAACACTGATCGGGTCAGGATCCCCTAACCATCAATTTATCATAAAGAAAATATGTCCTGAAGAGGATGTGACGTAAGTTCCCACAGAGATGGAGAACTGAGTGGAATGAAAACCCAGCATGCCTGACCACTCCTCCAAGGCAAGTGATCTTTCTGGAATGTTCAGATGCCCACCGACTCCCTGGTATCAAGCATAGATAAATGCACTCCCCAATCCTTCAGGGCCATGACACCCAAAGGTAGTAGGTTTGCCACATCCCTCAAGAATGTCATTATACCAATAACTCTGAGAAAGCAAACCAATGGGTAGGACCTGCTACGTATCACCCGTGCAGGGTGTGGCTACACAAAGGGGTTCAGCTAAGAGGACCACCAAACGTTAGAACACCTTCTGTAGCTTATACACCATGTAGATGAACAGCTGTTCTGTCAAGAAGGATCAAAAATGCTCAAAAAGATCTTGTGGGGCACCTGGGTGGCTCAGTGGGTTAAGCCTCTGCCTTCAGCTCAGATCACGATCTCAGAGTCCTGGGATCGAGCCACGCATAGGGCTCCCTGCTTGGCAGGGAGACTGCTTCCCCCTCCCCTCTGCCTGCCTCTCTACTTGTGATCTCTTTCTGTCAAAATAAATTAAAAAAAAAAAAAAGATCTCCTTGTATTCAAGAGAAACACCTACAGACACTCCACAAAGACCACTAAAATCCTTAAGCTATCATTCTTGCAGGAGGTGCCAATTTTCACAATCATTTTGCCTACTTCCCCTGGGTAGGCATGTCCAGAGAAAAGCAAGGCCAGCTCATGACCTCTACTTCCTGAATCTCCTGGCTCTGGTACTAATGGTTGCTCGTGTCATTCGTGCTCAAGGTTTATTTTTCAATGATTAAATCATATGGGGCTGAAAATTTGAGTCAAAAACCTTCAAAAGTCTGAGTTACCAATGCCACCAGTGGTAGGCATTTAATAAATGCTTGGTGATCTAATGAATTTATTCCAAGAGAGTTTCCTGGATGGAAGGAAGGAGAATATCAGAGTCTGTGCTGACATAGTCTGAGTTGAGGCTAAGGTATTATTTCCAGGAGAGAACAGGAGCAAAGCTTAGAAGGCTTGAGGCTCCTTGGATCTGTGATCCCCTTCACTTGTGATTATGTGCTGTAAGAAAGGCAAATTATTGATGAATTACAGTCATGATTTTCAACACAGCTTTCTGTGAGAATGAGATGAGGGACCCTGGGATTTTATAAGGACCATTCAGAGAGATGATCAAAATTTGCCTGTTAGAATATTGAAACACTTCCATTCCAATCGGTAAATAACCATAGCTCTGAAGTAAATGACCATCGTTCTTAAGTCCCTTCAATGTGGCATCACTTCCTTCTCTCCTCAAGGAACCCCTGCCCACCCCCTACAGGCCAGGAATTTGAAAGTTAATGCCTGGCAGAGCTGGGGGTGGGGTGGCATTCAGGATGCTGTTAGAACACTAGAAATGAGCATCTGATCATCTCTTCTAATTGGTTCAGTTCTTTGTTGAAATGATCGCTAAATATTTCAAATGTCATTTTTGCCTGAGAAATAAACAGAATACCCTTCTAGCTCACATTACTCTTTTGGGGACAAAAATTGCAAGATTTTAATTTTATAAATGACTTGGCATAGTTAGACTTTGTTAAGAAGTTCTAAGTAGAGTCATCCTAGTCTAGTGCTTGAAAGCACAAATGCTTCTGAAGTCCCTTTTCTCTCCCTATTCCTTTTTCACAATGAAACCGACCTCCAACTCTCAAAAGCTGTAACTTTCAGATTTCATTTTAAAGGGACAGTGGTCTTCTTGCATGGTGTAACGTTAAGACTCTGGTGCGTACTGTCTTTTCACAACTCTTAGCAAAAGAGGGATCCCATCTGAGGCAGTGAAGACAAGGCCCAGTTTCTTGCCTCTAACATCAATCAAATTCTAAAAATCTTGGCTTTCATTATAATCAGCTTATCCTAGAGATAAAGTATCCAGCACCATCAAGTAAACACTGATCCCATAGGACATCCCACAACTCTATTTCCTCACTTCCACTCCCTCCCTCTTTTATCATCCCTAAGCTATATTTTCAAAAATAAACACCTAAGAGATGCCCCAGTTGCCCAGTCAGTTTTGTATCTGCCTTCAGCTCAGGTGATGATCTCAGGGTCCTGGGATCAAGCCCCGGCATTGGGCTCCCTGCTCAGTGGGGAGTCTGCTGCTTCCTTTCCCTCTGGACTCTCTTAAATAAATAAATAAATAAATAATCTTAAAAACAAAACTCTTAAACTTTTAATGTTCTAGATGTATTCATATTTTTTTTTCTTCTTTATTTAGGGACACCAGTCATACATTATGCCATTGCTATAAAAAATGCATATGAGATACATGTACACACATATCACTGAAAGAGACACGAGTAAGGTTGTGGATATTAAAGCCCTAGAAATGATAACAGGTGATAATATACATCACATCATATGATGGATTGAGAGTCAGAAGGTCTGAGCTACTGTCCCAGCGTTGTCATCTATGAGGCACATTTCATCTGCAAAATATCTATAACCACAGCTGCTCTCTTGTCCACTTCCTAGCTGGACAGTCCACTGAGGCAAGGTTTGTGAACATTTTCCATGTAAATTCTGCAGCCATGTAATTGTAAAGGAGTAAGTTGGAAAATGCCTAACACCACTTGGAAGAAGAAGTCCTAGATAGTCTTATAAATTCAGAATTTTGCCAAGGACCTGGGTTTCTTATCATTACTCATAATCTTCTCTACACCCAGCTTTTCCCTGCATTGGTTTTGATCAAGACACCCATTCCTCTTTGTAGAGATAGCATCAAATGCTCACTACCTTAAGCAAGAAAGCTCTCGAAAGGGAGAGGAATATTTTCCAGGCCAAGGAACTCTGTGAGAGGGCTGATACAGGAAGAGAATATCAAAGGAGATAATTCCTGCATTCCCTGGGTATACATTCCTTTGGAAAGCCAGGGAGAAGACAACAGCAAATATCTAAGAGGTGCAACCAAAACATGCCTTTCCCTACCTCCTACTTCTACCCCTTATCTGTCTGCAGATTTCCAAGGAGGGTCTGCAGAGCAGATCTGAGGGGCTGTCAGCATTTGCTTAGTCAGCCGTCAACAATAATACCTGGGAGAAAAATTTTAAAATTCTCACTACTTTTTTTTGTTGTTGTTGTTTCTCTACTTTATTTGCAATAAAACTCCAAGTATAATAATACAGAAATAAATGAGTTTAATATTATTGTTTACTATTACCCACAATACTGTCCCTCCCACACACCCCAGAATGGACTACGGGCTAGTATGGAAAATACTGCTGCATTCTGTTTAACAGAATCAAAACTATCCTGGGATGCACCCACAACAAAGTTTTTTATTAGCGTTAAATCACATGGTCTAGGTAGGGTCTACAAGGGTCTGCAGTAATCTGGCATCAGATCCAGTGTGGTTCTGCCTCCCCAAACTGCCATTCAGTAGAGTTAACTCAATTTTGTATGCTATGGAAACTGTTATCAACCACCGAAGTTGACATCAAGTCATCTTAGATATAAATGCAACCAGCTAGCATAACAAGTAGCATGGAGGACGAGGGGAGATGGAGAGGAGTAAGGAGTTGAGGGAAATTGGAAGAGGAGGTGAACCATGAGAGACTATGGACTCTGAAAAACAATCTGAGGGTTTTGATGGGGCAGGGGAGGTCGTGTGTGGGAGGTTGGGGGAACCAGGTGGTGGGTACTAGAGAGGGCACAGATGCATGGAGCACTGGGTGTGGTGCAAAAACAATGAATACTGTTACGCTGAAAAGAAAAAAAAAAAAAAGCATGGAAAGCAAAAAATAAATAAATAAATAAATAAATAAATAAATAAATGCAACCACCTCTGCAGTCGATACAAAATCCTGAAACTCCAGTGTATAATGATTCAGCTGGGCTAGAACAGGTCAATAGCTTTGCGAAACAGCAGGAATGGGCAGAATCCACCCAATGGCTAAGAAAGGCAATCATGCCTCTAGATGTTGGCAGTGTCTCATTTTCCATCAAGCCTTAATGGAAACATTTATTTCTGATCTAGGTAGTCTGGATGTACGGGAGAGAAGACAGGAAAACGACTGTGAACTTAAACTGTAGGGGACACTCAGCCTGCTTGCCCAAGTTCTTTTACTCTAAAACCAGGACCTTAGAGGAAACTGACCAGGGATGGCAGGGTCGGGAGCGACTGGCTCCCAGCTTGCCGGTGCCAGCTGCATCCTGCCATTCCATCTGTCTGTCCTCTGTACTGGTATCCCTCTGAGGAGGGCACGGTAAATGCGCCACATTTTCTCATGCATCATCCCTTGCTAGTTTTAAAGTCAAGGAATTAAATCACATTATCGTAAGAGCCCCTAGGCACATTTCGCCATTAACAGATGTGTTTTACAACCTTGCTTATCTAGAATTTGCCCAGCTTCCTAGAGTTTAAGTTAGAAGCAAAAATAAACAACAAAATAAAAGTAAAATGGCAGAAGATGAGAGAGAAGTTTCTCAAGGCTGAGGCAGCATGATTTACCGCTTCCAAATGTTTTAACGTGCAGCGCAACATTCTCACACCTATAAAGGAGATGTATCGCCAAACAAAACTGAAGTTTATCATGCCAGGCTTGACAAGAGGGGGAAGGATCATACATCTAGGAATGATACTCATCCACAGCTACCACCACCACCACAACAGAGGAAAATAAAAACTTGGGGCGCCTGGGTGGCTCAGTGGGTTAAGCCGCTGCCTTCGGCTCAGGTCATGATCTCAGGGTCCTGGGATCGAGCCCCGCATCGGGCTCTCTGCTCAGCAGGGAGCCTGCTTCCTCCTCTCTCTCTCTACCTGCCTCTCTGCCTGCTTGTGATCTCTCTCTGTCAAATAAATAAATAAAATCTTTAAAAAAAAAAGAAAAGAAAAGAAAAGAAAAACTCGTGGCTTATCAGTGGAAGTAAAATGTCTATTATTTGAAGCATTAATTCGTGTAGATCAAATCATATTCCCAGAGTAGAGCAGAACCAATAAACAATGTGCTACGTGGAGCCCAAATTATTTCTTTGAAAATAGTTCTCTTTTATAGGAAAGGTGAGTTAAATTTCCGAAATTGTGTGTTTAAAGGAAAAAAGGGTAACATGATGAAAGCATTTAAAGTTATTTTTAGGTGCATTTGTTTACAAAGCTCCTGCAAAACTTAGTCACCAAGACAGCTGTGCTGAAAATTTTGTTGAGAAAATGCATTCTGTCCTCTGCACAGGAAGTCATTGTGCAATGGGGAAAATATGCAATGACAAAGTACCAAGTAGATGTGTGGTTCGAAACTCAGCATCTGACCCACTAGGGTGTTTGCACGAACGGCCACTCTAACATCCACCAGCTGTGTCATCCTTTCTTAGCACAGGAACTGCCATTCACAGGCTTACGAAAGAGGCAGTGAATACTACTGTCTGCATGTCTAAAATTACTCTTGTGATTACTTGGAAAAATAATGTGAAATTTCCACTATACTTTTGCGTGAAATACTTAGATGTGGTCAAACAAATCTTAATTTATGATTTAGGGAACCGAAGCAATCAACACTGCCAAGAAAGGAAGGAAACCGGAGTTCATCTTTCCAGTGCTTTCAGGACGGTCCAGTGTCTGAATCAGGAGCAGTTTAACCTTGAGGGATCACACAGCCACTCCCTTGGAGAGCTGTTTTTGATTGTATGGAAAGATCTGCAAGAAACAGTCCTCGTGACGTCTGTGTCCTCCCTTTCTTGCATCTGCTTTGCTTCTGGGACAGAACTCTATGTTAGACTCAAACATCAGCTTTACTGTAATGATCCCCAGGTTATTATTCTGTCCTTATTAAGTTGTCAGTTCCCGGCATAACTGGCAGATCGCATGGAGACCACACCAGAGTCAGATGCCTATTATGACGGGTTCGAGGAAGATCAAGCTCGCCCTTGACCTCAATCAACCTCGCAAAGTGTAACAACCTGGGTGTCAGGAGACACCAGGGAGCCTCTGACTTCTCGCTGTCATGCTTTAATGTCATCAGGCACACTAATCATTGGAGAAGGAGCAATCTCATGCTCTCCAGAAAGCTGCCCCAAGAGCTTAAGTTCTGGTGTGAGATACTAGAAATTGTACCATTCAGTGCTGGTCTTCAATGTAGTAAGAGTCTAATTTTTTACTAGTTGTTTTTGATTGATGAAGTTGGTCTTAGTGCAAAGTGATTTCAATGCTGAATCTACCATTTTTTGGAAATTTTTCTGGATATAAATGGCTCATCTTTATATTTATCTATGCATATATACAAAGAAGGTCCATAATCCTTTAATATATGTGTATGTGTATATATGTATATGTGTATGTGTGTGTGTATGCATATGTAGTGTGTGTGAATTGTGTATGCAGAGGGTGTGTCTACTGAATTTTAATTGCTGGTAAAATATGTCCAAAACATAAAGTTGAGCTGAAATAGGTTGAAAACAAAGGTGAGAATTGATTCTTTTTTTACTACAATGAAACCAAGAGGTATTCCCTTCCAAATATTTAATGATGTAATTTGGACAAAGTTTCAGTGAACTGTCCTTTCTTCTTTTTCCTCCTTAGTTTTTTTTTTTTTTTCTCAGTAAAAATGGCTAAAATAATGGATGAAGACAAATAACTGAATCAGACTCTGGAGTGAAATGAATCTTGGTTCACACCCCATCTTGATCATGGACCAGCCCTAGACTTTGGTCAAGGGCGCCCTTGTCTTCCATTGTCAAATGAGGAGAATGATAAATGATAATTACCTCACAGATCTATTGTGAGGATTAATGATAGGAATGTAAAGTCCAGCATCTGGTGCATAAAAGGCACTCATTTCAGAAAAAGTAAAAGTTTCATTTAAAGTAAATCTCCTGCTTTTCCTGGGTTTAGGTAAAATTGAGAATAATGGGGATATTTTCCTCATCGGTATGCTGAAATGTATACCTACTCGGTCACCTAGTACAACACATAAATATATAAATCAATAAAGCTTTCAAAAATACATCATTTGGGTCTGGAGCAAAGGAAATGACAATTTTTCTTGCTGAATGGTCTTTCACTCAATGTTAAGGTCGATCACCTAATCTCGGAAAATCCAGAAAATTCAACAGCTAAAGCTCTCACCTACACCCTAATTCAGTGCTTTGGGGTCTGTATGGCTCTTTGTGTTACTTTGCAATCTGTTCCACCTGCAGCTTAATAGGTGGTCAAGTCACAGCTGAGTCCCAAAACTTCACTTTGGAATGTTCTGGCCTTTTAGGCTCAAAAAGAACGTGTTTAGATTTAATGGTTTTATGGCCCATCAAATCCTGTGTGGTAGCCTCTAATTGCATCCAGGGGCAGGAATTTCTTTTAAAATCTTTTTTTTTCTTTTTTTCTTTTTTTTTTTTTTTGACAGTTTACTAAGAATTTGCTAATACGCTGAGCATTCCTGGAACGCGTTAGGTGGGTTTTGGTTTTTCTCTATTTGAGGTCCCGGCACTCCCTCATCTGGCACTTGTGCACATAACAGCCAGAAGCAAAGGGATGAATTAACAATCTCTTCTCCTTCCTCTTGATTTTTCCTATCATTCCATGAAGGCTGAAATTCAATTTCATTACAGCCACAGTGCCTAACACTGGAGGGAGTTCCATGATCATGTCCTAAAAGCCTCCGTGGTCTAATAAGCATTTTATTTGTTCTTTGAGAAGTCAGAGATGCTTTATTTCTCTTGCGAGATGGAAATCTCGCCTCAGGAGACTATCTGCTTTACACGGCACTAGGGTTTATGCATATCATTGATATTTCCTTTACTATGCGGAGTATGTGGAGACATGATTCTGTGGTCATCCTGGAAGCTCATAAGAAGAATAAAACTTAACAAAAAAAAATCCAATAGGGTTTCAAATGGACGCACCATTATAAGTAGAGACATTTGTATGGCTTTGTAAATATTATAAGAGTTGTCAATTATTAAAACGTTAACTAAATCATCTAGTGCAGTAAATGTCTTATTCATAACACAGTGCACGGCAAACTGCTCTCTACTCAGTGCTTCTCTATTAGTTTCCTTCTGTCATTTTTTTAAAGATTTTATTTATTCATTTTTGCTATAGAGAGAGAGCACAAGCTGGGAGGAGAGACAGAGGGAGAAGCAGATTCCCCACTGAGCAGGGAGCCCGATGAAGGACTCCACCCCAGGACCCTGGGATCATGACCTGAGTTGAAGGCAGATGCCTAACCGACTGAGACACCCAGACCCCCAGTTTCTTTTCATCTTGAAAGAATTTTAGGAATTGTTTTTGTTATTTTTTTTAAGATTTATTTATTTTAGAGAGAAAAAGAGAGCACAAGTGGGGGAAGGGGAGTAGGGGAGGGAGAGAGAATCTCAAGCAGACTCCCTGCTGAGCACAGAGCCCAACATGGGGCTTGATGGGGGGCTCAATCCCACGACCCCAAGATCATGAACTGATCTAAAACCAAGAGTCAGAGGCTTAAGTGACTGAGTCACCCAGGCACCCCAACTTTTAGGAGTTCTAATTTTTGTTTAAAATTCAAGCCCTTTTATTTAATGCTTCTGAATTTTGCTCAAGGCTCGTATTTCCTAATGAGTTTCATATTCTGTGGCTTTTCCATTCTCTCAAAACTAAAGGGATAAAACTATAAAAACACAGAATGTTTGCAGTTAATATTCCAAGACTATAACATAGAATTGCCTTAGGGTTCTTGCTGCAGTTAATGATACTTGGAAATATCAGTCCCTGACCAGGATCTTATAAGCAGCGTTGCACAAGTGATTAATAACCCAGAACAAAGTATTTATCCTCTACAAGCCTCAGTTTCCACAAGCACAGGAATTGGAAAAAGATCCTTAGGGCTTTGGACTCACATTTTATGGTCAGTAAGACATAGATGAGTTAATGAATGCAAATTGCCTGGCACACATTGATAGCCAAGTAAATGGGCTATCGTCATTTTTCACAACAGTTAATTTGCATGGCATCTCTCAAACATCTATTCGTGTTTTCAGCAAGATCCAGAAATAAATATGGTTGCTGATTTTCCTCTATCCCCAGTATGCAGCTATGAGAAATGAAAATCAAAGGCATACGAATGCTCATTCCACCATCTACGCTCTCTGAGGCTGGCATGGAGGGCAGGGGATAGAGGAAAGGGTGGGCTCTCAGAAGGGCAGTTGTCTACCTTGAATGGTTTCTCATTTAATGGAATCTTAAATGGGGACAGAATCATTTATTTATACCCTGACCACCACCACACCACCCCGCTGCCCCTCCCCCCGCCAAAAAACTATTAAGATCATCTTCCTTTTGGTAATTTTCCCGTTTTGGTTTCTGACGTTTTCTCATAACGGAGATTTGATCTTCGTGCTTGCCTTCGTTAGCAGAACCCTTTCTTTAAAGAACCGTCCTATCTGTCCTGTCAAACCCCAGCATGCAACAGGAGCACCTCTGTGCTCAGTGACACACCTAACTTTCCCGAGAGCCCTGGGTACAATCCTGACCTCTTTAGGACATGGTAAGCAAACACTGATCGTGCTTAAGCAGCTGACTTTATCAGTGAGGAAACGTAATCCTCCTAGAGAGTGAAAATGACCTGCCACAGAAGTGAAACTAGTTAGTGGTGAATTTCCACATAAATCAGGTGTCCCAGCCTGACAGCCCAGGGGACACTTGTAGCCCACAAAAGTATTTGCTTTGGCCTCCACGTTATTGCCTCAAACGGTGTTTTAGAGAATTTTTTATTTATTTGCCAACATTTAAAAAACGAGAGATTACACATAAAAATCAAGGCTTCTGGCTTCTCTTGAAATGTTGGGATATCTGGCGATCCCCACATCCTCATTCTCTCAGGGGACAGTAGTTAGCTAGCACTGAAATGCAGCTGCCCCCTTCCGGGGAACCTGCAATCCCTCCCCCACCATCTCCACCACTGAGCCTGCACTGTTGTTTTCTTAACTTCATCTCTCTCTCTGGATATTTATGTTACCAGTCTGACCCTCAAAGCTATTTTTGAGGTCCCTGCATTAAAGCTTAAAACAAAAATACCTTTAGCGAAGTAAAAAGGGCGACTTTCACTCCCGTTAAAGTGCAAATGGAGTGTACTTTTCTGAAAGTCGGTTTTTTTAATATGTGGAAGAAATTTGGGGGACCCTGAAGCCAAATAAAAAGTGCACCCCCATTTTGGTAAGCTTTTCCCAGCATTATTCTCATGTAATTCTCAAAGGACCACCTAGAAGTAAGAGTTCTTATTCAACTAAGTTTGCCAGATATAGTAAATAAACACATAGGATGACCCAGTTACAAAGGACTTGCTGTTTACCTGAAATTCACATGTAACTGGCTCCATATTTTATTTGGCAACCTTACATTCATGGCCATTTTGAGAATGAAGAAAGAGTAGTTCCATTGGTCACTCTTCAACCACAAAGCCGTATAAGAAAAAAGCTCTCTTCTCTGGCCCAGTTCACACTGGCGACAGGCCCCAAAGTGGTGGGGAGAAAAAAGTCCAAAAGACCCTTGAAGCCAGGTTCTGTGCAGTCTGGAGAGCCAACTGAGAAGGTAAGATTGTGGTACTGTGGTAACTTCCAGAACTTTCTGGATGCCCATTCTAATTATGAGTTGAAAAGTGAGAGAGGGAGGGGAAGGCAGTCAACAAAAGGTGTGTTAATGGCCAGGTAATGCCTAACCTTCCTATCTGTCTGCTCCTATTGCAAGAGAAAATGTCAGGCAAAAATTTGCAGGTTCTGATAGAAATCATAAGTAACAGAGGGATATATCCTGAGCACCAACAGCATCTATTCCTGGCACACATGCCTTCTTTCCTTCCAAAGAACATATCCATCCCACAATCAAAATATACCAACCAAGGTGGGTCATGGGCTGACCACCATCAGCTTTCAGGGTTAATCTAAATATTAAATAGACCATCCATCCACCCATGGTAGTTGGACCATAGAAGAAATCTTTAGGAATGTTGAAATCCTTAAAGGAGGTTTCTACCATGAGTTTGGATATAACGCCCTCACAGGAACCTGATCCAGTCTTAGATCCTTAAGTACATTGTGTATGATCTTCCATCGCCAGTTCCTCTGTATCCTCAGGGTTACCACACCCTCTGCGTTCTTACTGTTCAACCCTGTCCCAATACTGATCCTGTATCCAGCTCTCCTGTGGGGGGTAGGGGAGCACCGGGGCTGCTTTGCATGCACCTACAGTGATAAACCAATTACTTTTAGGGGACTGTAATTGACAGATAAATGGGCTTCCCCTCATGACATGTATGGGATTTTCTGGAAATGGAAAGCAGCACAAGATGGTTAGGAGCAAAGATTCTGGAGCCAGATTGCCTAGGTCTGAATTCTGCTTCTGTCACATATGAGTTGTGGGATCCCGGGCAAGTTATTCATCGGCTGGGTGCCTCAAGTTTCCCATGTGTCAAATGGGCTTACTATAGTACTGCTTCTTTGGGCTGCCCCGAAGATTCAGTGCTTTAATATTTGTAATACGGTGCTTAGAATAGCACCTGGAACATGGTATTTGCTTTGTAAGTGTTTGATAAATTAATCTAAAGGAAGACTCCAATAAGTACTTACTTAAGAATGCCCCCTGCTTAGTACTAGGAGGAAATACTGTTGCACAAAATAGTCCTATCTAGGCCATCAAATTAGTGTTTGTTTGTTTCTTTCTTTCTTTCTTTTTTTTATTTGACAGAGATCAGAAGTAGGCAGAGAGGCAGGCAGAGAGAGAGGAAGGCAAGCAGGCTTCCTGCTGAGCAGAGAGCCCGATGCAGGGCTCCATCCCAGGATCCTGGGATCCTGGGATCATGACCTGAGCTGAAGGCAGAGGCTTTAACCCACTGAGCCACCCAGGCACCCAGCAAATTAATGTTTGTAAGTGAGTTTTCTTCTCATTTTTCTTTCATCCCATCCCCACCAAAAATAGGGAGCCCTGATCTTAGAACCATCACAAGGGAGATGGAGAGTAAGTCCTGTCATTTACTCATCAAGAAAACTGCCTTCTCTGGAGCTCTAGCTCTTTGCCCACAGAATGAACATAGGGACACTTGTCAGGTATCACATAAAGGGATATATACATATATTTGGAATCTCCGGGATTGGTGGTTGTTGTCGAACCAAGTGAGCTCTGTTTATTGCCTTCTTTTATTTCCTCTTCCTCACTGCCATTCTCCTCATGGTCCCTTATCTATCTTTTGTTTAGTTTTTATTGTTCCTATCTTACAAAATAGTTCAAAGGGAAATTTCTAAATATGGACCCAGAAGAAGAAGAATAGAAAGTCAAGAGTAATCCCATCACTCGTCAATAAACATAAATAAAATGTAGTCTGCATTCTTTGCCTTAATAAATAAATGTATTTTAGGGCCTTACCATGGTTTGTAACCACTTTTTAAAAATGGTACTGCAACATCTTCCCATATCAATACACTCCTTCTCTGATATCATTACAAAAATGTACGCCATTTCTAACATACCCTGTTTTTGACAACCAACCTCCAATTACGGGACATTTGGGTGGGTGTATTTTTTCTAATTTTTCTCCTATTAAAAACAACAAAGGAATGAGAATCCCTGCAGAGATGTCACTCTTCAAAGTCATAATTTTTTCCTTGGAATTCCTAGAAGAGCACTTAGAGCATCACATGGAATTCAGTGATTTTCTAGAGATACAATTCCACTCTATGCTCTTCCCATGGATATTTGAAAATGCACATTTTTCCTTCCACCCTCCCCACAGTCTAATTTGAAAATAATAACTTGATATTCAGAAAATAAAATATATAGTTATAACTTACGTTTATTTGGTAGCTAGGGAAATGAATAATTTTCATTTTTTTATTGGTCATTTTCATGTGTCCATTTATGAATTTTCTTTCTTTTTTTTAAGGTTTTATTTATTTATTTGAGAGAGAGATCACAAGTAGGCAGAGAGGCAGGCAGAGAGAGAGGGGAAGCAGGCTCCCTGCTGAGCAGGGAGCCCGATGCGGGGCTGATCCCAGAACCCTGAGACCATGACCAGAGCCAAAGGCAGAGGCTTAACCCACTGAGCCACCCAGGTGCCCCATTGATGAATTTTCTATTTGTCTTTTCCTACTTACATCTTTTCATCTATTTGGGGTTCATGGTATTTCATTATTCAAGTATAAGGGTTCCTTACACAGAAAGGTCATTAATGCTTTGTCGCCTCATAGTTTTTCAATTTGTTTTGTTTGCCATTGTCTTTTCAATTTTTGTAGAACTTTGACAGCATGGAAATTTCTGGGGTTTGTGTTGATTTGTTGGCTGTTGTCTATAGAATGCTTGGGAAGGCCTCTTTTACCCCAACTGTAAATGGAAAGATATAGGTTTCCTTCTTTTTTTCCCCCCTTCTCCCTGCCCATATTTCAGGATTACCATAGACAAATGGCTGAGGCCCCAAGACCACTTCTCTGTGTGTGGTCCTAGAATTTAAAAAGTTCTAGACTCTAACCTAAGTCTGTCCAGCATAATCTGTGTCATGCTGATATCCCAGGCAGAATTCTGTGGCAGACATTTCAAGAAGGGAAGTAAATCCTTAAGATCTGTGATACATGGAATTAAAAGGCTTTAAAATAGTATTTAATTCCTGCTCTTTGGGCCTGAATTTCCTGCCCTGCTTAGCATCAAAAGAAGTCAGATAGAATTCATCACCAACTTTTATATAAGTTTCTGAAGCAGAGTGGGGAGATTTATCAACTGTGCATACCTTTTCAAATATTCATATTTTCTAGGGGACTAGGAAGCTAATAAATTAGCCCTAATAAGAAATTTCTTTACATCATATTTGGATTTCTCATCTCTCTGTCTCCTAAGGCAGTTAGAAATACTCTATCGGGAATATAATCCATTCGTAAAAGAGAACAGCGGTCCCAGACCATGACAGAAAACTCAACCAATCAGGTCATTACATTTGCTGTTTCCTTGTGAGAATCGCATGGTTTGGGGAAGTAGGAAGGGCTTTGAAAGAAGGTAGCCATAAAGTTGAATCCCATCTCTGCCACTACCTAGCTGTATGACCACGGGGGAGTCAATTTCTCAAACCTCCATTTTCTGATATGCAGATATTAATACACATAATATAACTAAAAGCTGTTGAACCAACACTCTGCGTGCAAGGCACTATTTTAAGTACTTTATATGTGCGAACTCATTTAATCCTAATAGTAACTGAAGGAGGTGAGTACTATCTTTATCCCCATTTTATAGCTGATCAAACTGAGGCACCAAGAATACCTTGCCCAGCATCATAGAGGAGCAGAATATGCAAGAACAGGTATTTGGATGGCAGCGTCAATGATCTTAATTTCTGTGAGCGTAAAAATATCCAAGGACGTGTTTGCTTGATGCATACAGAGAAAGAAGTCACTAAATGTTAGTCCTCTTCTGTGCCTTTGGGGAGGACTCCCTTCCTACCTCTCACGGTTGCAAGCTCTCCGTCCTCATGAGCCATGCATTGCATAGCCGTAGCCCCAGCGCATATTGGCATGCTGACCCTCTGCCCCAAAACCGAAGTCGACAGGTCTACTTCCGCAACATTCCGGAGCATCCGTGGATATAGCTTCCATCTAGAATTGGGGGGGGGGGGGGGAGTTTTAGAATTTTAAAATCATCACCAAAGCTTTGACGTTTCATTTTAGTTAAAAAGAGAAAATATCCTTTTATTTTTCCCATCTGGCAAATTACAAAGTTAAAGGAACAGGGACATTTTTAATGTTTGTGAAGATAAGAGAATAATGAATGTCACAAGTTACTGTTCTTAGTGAGGTGTGATTAACATCTGGGAGGACTTGCCCATGTGAGCTTTGACACAAGCATGTGGATTGCCAAGACAGTCCAGACCAGATCACCATCTTGAAAAAATGGCCCCATTTCCTTTTGCAGTGAAACCAATCCCTTAACCACCTTTGATACCTTTTCTGTCCATATGGTTTTACTTAATAAGAATATACAAAAAAGTATCACACATAATGTAGCGTTTGGAGTCTGATTTCTTTCACTAAAGCATAGTGCTTTTCAGATTCATTCACGTTGCCAAATGCGGCCATAATCATTTCCTCTTGATGGATGAATAGTATTCCGCCATACAGCAGTGCCCCCGTCTGTTTGCCCATTCTCCAGCTAAGAGACATTGGAAGGTTTCCAGTTTGAAGCCGCTATTAATAAAGCCACTATAAACATTCACATAAATGCTTTTGTGTGAATATAGCTTTCATTTCACTTCCTCCAAGTCATTTTGAAGATGGTATACAAAAACATGGAAGGCAGACTATAAGAAGATAGACTATGTTCAGTTTTTCATTCATATATATATATGTCCAGTTTTTCTCATATATATGCATGTATATATATATATATATATATATATATATATATATATATATATCAGACAGTAATCTTAGGTAATTACTTTTAAAATTATAATGTGGTTTCTTCAAAATCCTTAAACTGAAGTCAGTATTCTTTGAAGTACGGTGATGAGGGAAGATAATTTTCTTAAGTTTAATGGAGCATTTTCCTCAAAAAAGTTACTTGGCAGAAACTGGAGTTTTGGCTTGAAGAATTTTTGACTCCTGAACATGATCTTAAATAACTCTTCCTGCAATTCTTTCGTGTTGTAATGAAAATGATCAATAAACCAAGAACCAAAACTTTAAGAGTCAAATTTACAAAAGGACAAGTTCTCTTCCTTCTTAGCAAAATTTATATGTCTTATTTGTTCAGGATTATTTCTCTCATTAGTCACTGATTAGAATGGAAGAAAATGCAGCTCTGTTTCTAATGAGGTCTAAGACCATAAACATGTGTATAAGACCCACATACATGCCTAACCAGCACTCATCTTTCCTTACTTAGATGGAGCTCTGCTTCCAGAGAGACCAAGATTTTCAGTTAATACAGTGAAGTGTGATTTAGAACCAGAGTAACCAAAATAAATCGAACCTCCAAAGTCTTGACTGAAGCCTACTTCCTGTCACAGAAGAAATTCTGCCTTCATGTTGCTTTAGGTCTGTAATCTAACCCTTCTTCACATAATAAAGTAAAAACATCCAGCCCTTGAAAAGCATAATAAAGAAGTTTTACTGTGCGATTTCTCTGCAATTCCTTTGAACATCATAATTGTCATTATTTTCTGTCATACCGCATGCTTTGCTGCTGGAAGTCTTTTCGTTTGGACTGACCCCCATAGCATGCTTCTTTGATCTCCATTTTGAGGGGGGAAAGGCAGAAGCCTTGAAGAGAGTTTTTATTACCAATCATCTCTAAGTGTATTATTAAAATGAGAGAAAAAGATTTTAATAGCAACCGTTAGCATGCTGGCCTTGGAAGGCATTAATATTTACTTAGAGCTGAGGAAACAATGAAAGCTTTTACCAAGAGCACACACAGAGCTGCAGGGCATCAGCTGTGTGTGTGTGTGTGTGTGTGTGTGTGAGAGAGAGAGAGAGAGAGAGAGAGGACATTGTTTAACGTTCAGTTCCTACATAGAAGGCAAGGCTCGGTCCATCTTCAGGCAGTAGTTTTACACTTGTCCATGTGGTGGCGCAGTCCCTTTAATAACTGTGTGTTCTTCCTCCCCCGCACCTCCCCCTCCAAAACGCACTACTTGCTGTTCTGAGGGTGACATTACAGGCACTCCGCAACCAGTGCACAAAATGCAAGTCTCACGCAAAATTAGGTAAAATCAATGGAGAGGAAAGTGTGTGCTCTCTAAAATGTTCTCCACATTTTGGTATTTTCCGAAGAGCAATTACAACTAACCTTGTCAGGTAGTTCTAATAGCTTTCCAAGTCCCACCTGGCCCCTCCCACTTACCCCAAAGTAAGTGAATTTTCCCCAATCTTACATAAAATCACAGCCGACCATAACCTTGGACTGTGCTCTTATAGGACCTCCGCTTTGGAAAAAGGATATGAAGGTTTGAAGAACAACTGAACCAACTGAATAATAAACCTCTTTCAAAGGATGGAAAACAAGATGCCTGAACAATGGACGTGAGAGAGAGGGGAGAATCCTTTCACAGGGCTTTTGACCCACACCGCACATGCAATAAAAGCCTCACATTTAATTTACAAAAAAATCTGGTGATGTCCGCACTCCCCATGATGAGATACTCTATTTGAAGGAAGACACTTAACACCAAGCTTTAAAGCCGTGTGCGGTTACTGAATCCCATCAACTGAGCACAGCGAATTAATGTTTCATAAGTCCTGTAAGATGATCTTGTTGCATTCCAATTTCCCCACATTAATTTTTTACCCTAAGCATTTACATCAAATGAAATATATGTAAATACATATGTAAAATATATAAAACAGCACAATTTCGGTAATCTCATTTTTTACCCTTCATCCTTAATATCATGAGATCTTTAAAACATTTAACTGGCTCACACTCGACTTCTGAGGTATTGCAGTAAAGGAATAAGGAGGTTGGGATCATAGCAAACCTATTTAAATAGCCGAGCCGGGGTGCCTGGGTGCCTCAGGGGGTTAAAGCCTCTGCCTTCAGCTCAGGTCATGGTCTCAGGGTCCTGGGATCGAGCCCCACATTGAGCCCCACATCGAGCCCCACATCAAGCCCCACATTGGGCTCTCTGCTCAGCAGGAAGCCTGCTTCCCCCTCTCTCTCTGCCTGCCTCTCTGCCTACTTGTGCTCTCTCTCTCTGTCAAATAAATAAATAAAATCTTTTAAAATGAATAAATAAATAAATAGCCAAACCAGGTTTTGAATGCCTTGGTGTGTAAATGGGTTCCAAAGGCCTATGACCCTCCTGAAAAGGCATGTAGTTGTGTGTGTGTGTGTGTGTGTGTGTGTGTGTGTGTGTGTTTTAACAGCAACCAGGTCAGGCCATGAAACGAAGCAAGCTGACATCAGCAGTTCACGTCACGTTTACAACAGGAAATTATGCTCTTCAGTCTGGTTCCATCTATTTGACTTTACCTGTCCTGCTGGGTTTTATTTTATTTATTTGATTTGATTATTTTTTGGCCACAATAACAGTAGAGTCCCAAGTCTTACCCCGGAAATGTTTACAAGCAAGTGTGAGATCACATAAGTGAGCCCGGTCCCCAGAACTCCAAACTGCGGGGGTCTGGTTGGAGCGGAGCACAGAGAGGTTAACAGCTGTCACTGTGAATGACCTTCTGTTGTGGTTGCCAGAGGGGGAGGTGGATACATTTCATAAATGGCTTTTAAGTGCCTTGCCACTGTGTCACAAGGGGTTATCTGGGATTTGGTTGTTCTACAGTCTTGGTTTGAATTTGCTTAATCCCATTAACCCAAAGACACCAGGACACACCACCACCACCTCTTCACTACCAACCAACCCCCCCCCCCCCCCCACCCCCCTTATGACCTCTTTCCCCCTCTCCCCCCAGCCCCCCCCCCCCCCCCCCCCCCCCCCCCCCACCCCCCCCCCTCCCCCCCCCCCCCCCCCCCCCCCCCCCCGCAGGAAATCTATGCTTAGCTCCACCTCGCAGTTCCATGCTAGAAGGTTTGGAATGAAGGGTCACCCAACAGATTACACAACAAAAGAGGAATTGAAGGGTTAGATAGGAGTGGCCCCTAACATTTGTTGCGATATAAAAACTCCTCAAGCAGTTGATAATAAAATAGCATCCGTCAACCTCCAGAGAAGGTTGATTAATCCCCATTTTTTCCCCCTTTCAAACTGAACCAAAGGGAAAGGTCAAGGCTCATGGAAAGGATGGTGTGGCAAACTCATCCTCAGGATCTGTGTTCAGTCCTGAAGTTACTTAGGCCATGCCTAGGCTGGGAGTGGTCACTGGAGTTCCATGTGACCCACACAAGCATGAGGCATGCCTCCCCTTCACAACCCGGAAGTCAATGCTGTCTTCTCTGTCTCACCAAGTTTCTAGAATTTCCAGGGTTGCAGAGGTGTCTGTATTTGCTGCAGCCCTTTGTTCCCTCTTTAAGGCCTCTCAGGGGGCCAGTTGTTTTGGGTACATTTTGCATCAATTCAACCCACCAGCATTATGGAGGTCAAAGATCCATGTGCTCCATGGGAGGGCAAGCCCCCATGAACAGGGAGTTTGTCGGTCTGGGTAATTGCTCGATCTTCAGCACGCAGTTCAGAGTCTAGCCCACAGAGATTCCTAGTTAGTGTGAGTTAACCAATTAAGTAGCATGAGGTGAAGGGGGTTGAAGGGTGGGTCAGGAAATAGGTAGTCCCCTGAGCATTATGACCTGAGAAATTAAAAGAGACACCAGCCTGTCAAGGGCCCAAAATTTCCTTGGTTAAAATGACCAGTTTGGGGTTAAAGTGTTGTTTTTAGGAGACTAGTAAGAGGTAAGCCATATTACCTGGTGAAGAGAACCGCTATGAGCCTAGGAAGGGACATCTTCTGGAGCAGAAAACTTTGAAGAGGCCCCAATCATTAAATGATTGAAAAAGATCATACAGAATTTTAAGCCTCTCCACCCTGAGCCACCTTTTCCCATTCTGTGGCTCTTCTCACATTTGTGAAGCTCATGTGAGTTCCAGGGAAGATCTGAGATGAAGTCAAGGCTTACAGAAGTTTGGGGGAGAGGGGAAACCATCCCACACCCTATTCTCGGGCACCTGGAGGGAGTTCATGGGTGCTGCTTTCCATGGATGACCTTGTTAGAATAACCTTGTCTCTCCTAATTTACACACAGAAAAGTGATTTCTTCTTTTTTTTTTAAGATAGATTTATTTATTTATTTATTTGACACATTTATTTATTTGAAAGAGAGAAGAGAGAGAGATCACAAGTAGGCAGAAAGGTAGGGAGAGAGAGGGAGGAGCAGATTCCCCGCTGAGCAAGGAGCCCGACTCGGGGCTCAGTCTCAGGACCCTGAGATCATGACCTGAGCCGAAGGCAGAGGTTTAACCCATGGAGCTATCCAGGTGCCCCAGAAAAGTGATTTCTGGGAGATTTTGCTCTAGACTGACAAAGCCAAGAAGGAAGGCAAAGCCTTTCCTCTGGATCTTTTCTTCCTTTTTTCTTTAATTTATCACCATCAATGAACACCCACAATTCTCGCTGGCTTTACTAAAGGCTATCCTGTAAGATGGAGAAGCCTGAAATCGCCTAGCGTATCAAGGGCTCTCCTCCCCAGCTCCAGCAAATAAACCATTTCGTAAGTGCCGAGAGAAAAAAAAAAAAAAAAACACTCCTCTAAAGTTATTTTGTTTCTTATTTTTATTACACACAGAAACATAAACCATGACACCCACCGGGTTGTGCTTTGAAATATGAAAGGCAAGGAGAACTAATTCGGGGACAGAGGGAGATGAAGCACTTTGGATGAGGGATGAAATAGCCCCGTTGAAAGATGAATGCTATAGAGACAAATTGAAACCTAAAGTGAAAGTTTAGACAACAGTATTCAAAATGAATGATAACGGAAAGGCGGCAGGATGGGAACATTCGAGGCAACAATGCAATCTGGTTCCACCAGATAAGATGGCTATCTTGCTCTTAATGCTAACTGCTTCCTACAGCAAGAGCGATGGATGAGCCTCCCTGTTACACTCAGAGAGAAAGTATAGTCACCAGAATGCATCACTATTTTTTTTTTTTATTTGACAGACAGAGATCACAAGCAGGCAGAGAGGCAGGCAGAGAGAGAGAGGGAAGCAGGCTCCCCGCTGAGCAGAGAGCCCAATGCGGGGCTCGATCCCAGGACCCTGGGATCATGACCTGAGCCGAAGGCAGAGGCTCTAACCCACTGAGCCACCCAGGCGCCCCTGCATCACTATTTTTATACACAGTTAGATGAAGTATCCACGTAATTCCATGTGAGGCAAATGAGGCTTGGTTTTGTCAGTCAATTGTTTGAAATTCCTAGGCTTGGGATATTTTTAAACAACCTACTAGCCCAAGACTTCTCATGGCCCCCAGAGTTTTTGCCTTTCTACTAAGCATCTATCTAGATAAATAATTTCACATCGTTAACATTATCACTTGGAGATCTTATTTCGGTAGGATGTCCTCATATAATTTTTACAACATGATTTAAAAATAAAATTTTCTTACCTGGAAAATGCAGCAACATTATCAACCAAAGTTTCCTGGTCATTTGCCCCGGACCTATAATAGTCATAGATAGACTTCTGAAGGACTGATTTCGCATGTTGTTCATAATCACTGATACAAACTAATCGCGTAAACATTTTCACGGGGTATTGCAACCCCAGGTTTGGGGTTTTTTCTCCCCTGCATAGCCTTCTACATCCTGATAGTTCCACTGCTTGTCAATTATTAACAGAATTTTTCCAAAGTTCAGATTTACTTCTCTGTTGCTTACATTGAGTGAGTAAATATACGCTTAGATTTTGCAATTTCCCTTGCATCTGTCTGCCAAAGAACAGCTACACCTAAGCCACGAGAAGGTGGGGTTGGGGAGGCAGGAGGAGGGGACTAGTTGTCTGTCACATCAAAAATTAAGGACCTAGAAAAAAAAAAAAATTAAGGACCTAGAGAGGTACTTGCATGAATCCGCTCCTGGCTCCGTTCTGGCTAAGGCTGCTTCTCCCATACGGTATGTGCGTTTGCTTGGAACCCCGAATAGGTTGCCCACTCATTTTCCTTCCACATTTGGACCATCAACATATCATGTGACAAGGAGCTTATGGAATGAATGGGGCATCCAGTGAAAACGGGGTCTTTATATAATATAAAATTCAGCTGATTATAAACATTTGTCTTTAACAAGGAACATGAAGCCCAAATTTACAGCTTATGCTTAAAGAGTCTTGTCTCACTCTGGGGAGGATATAAGGAGGTGCAATTCCAAAGACCTTGTGGTCTCCATCTAAAATTTCACTCAATCATGGAACACTTTGAGGGAGACTTGTATTATTAAGACTTTCGGCTTTGACATCGGTCAGACCTGGATTTCCGTCTAGGATCCTCCATGTGAAACTGCTCACCAGCCATTTGGCAGTTGAATTCTAACTGCCTACTTCTGTGCAAGAATGTTTTCTACAACTTGGACCCTCCTTTTCCATGCACTTGGCAGACCACAGTGCTAAGGAGTCGATGTCCTAGGGGACAGCTCTCCACCAAGTCCTCAACCAAGGACTCAAGGGAGTTGGTGCATAAATCCCCCCAGATTCCCCACTCCCCTGGTTGCTCGGGTGCCCCCAGTATTAGCTGATTGGTGACCCACCCTGCCGGCTGGCTGCCTTCCCTTCCAATCTCACTTTTCTACTCCTTAATTCAATCAAAAAGCTTTAAGCAGTCAGGATCGGCATTGAATTAAACACAGGTTTATTCCAAAAGTTCACAAATGCTTATATTTTTGCATCAGTGTGATAATAGGTAGAAGAACATTAAAATTGCTATTAGAATGTGAATATCTGTTAATATAAGGGTGTCCTAAAAGAAGTAACTCAGTTTTACAGTTACCAGAGTCACTGAGAAGGCTGATCTAAGGCATCTTAATTCTGCTGAGAACTATTCAAAATCTGCAGGTTAAAGCATGATGTTTTCATTTCCAACTTTTATAACTGTTAAAACGGTCAGCACCTTGCAATTAATGTAATTTTGGTGCAGAGGCAACTTAATATTCTGTAATGAACCTTAAGCAAGCCAGGTTCTGGTGAAACTAAGGAAGACAATAAGGCCCAGCACTTCTCAAAGTGTGGTCCTGGACCAGCAGGACCAGCAGCGGCAAGCAGCCTCACCTGGGAACTTGTTAGAAATGCAGATTCTCAGGCCCCATCCCAGTCCCACCAAGTCAGAAATCCCACAACTATTGTACCGTAATAAGCCTTCCAAGTGACTCTGATGCACAAGATTGTCTGAGAACCACTGCTTTGGCAAGATGGAGAATAAAGGAAGATTTTGTTTTTAAAGGCTTGAATGAAAACAAACAGAATTCTACTCTCATTCTATGCAATGGCAGCTGATTTGGAGTACCATCTTCATGAATAAACTGTAGTCCCCACTTTATTTAATTAGTCTCTTGGTGGAAAGAACTAAAAGAAGTGGCTGGAGCTTAGAAAGCTTTTGTTAATTTGTGATAATGATCTCATTTCGGTACCTTACATTCTTTGAGAGACATACACTCCTTTCTAAGTGGCCAAAGGATAGGGATTTTTTGGTTTTGTTTTGTTTCTTTGTACTAGACTCAAAAAAATCTTAACTCACTTCCAGCCCTTTGGAATATCCCAATAAAATGTGCAGCAGACTCATGCATGCCTCACCATCTCTATAACCCCTGGATACTTTCCAAACCCTGGGGACCTCTTCTGCCTTCATCTCAAGGACAACTCAAGCCTGGGCTGTAAGAGAGCTCTCCATCTCCATGTCCTCAAATGGGTCTTCACTCTCTTTTGTCTTAAGGTGTGATTTAGATGATTGCTTGGAGAATGTCTTATTTCCTGTCTATCATTTTTAGAGGCTTTTCATATTCCCTGAGGTGTAGGGTTGGTGGACTGTTTCTAGGCACCAGGAGGGGCCAATGTTTGTGACGTCACAAGCACCAACGCCAGCAAGACACCAGCCTCCCAGGAGAGCTGGAGAGAGTGCATCTCACATGGGTGGAAGCGTTTTCATGGCGGTTGTATTTTGTGTTCTCCTGCTTACTGATGAGTTTGATGATCTTTTATAAACGTACTTACTGGCCTTAAATTTTTCCACTTTGTGAAGTGTTTGCTTGTGTCTTTGGCTATTTTTTATATTAGATTTGTTATTGAGATCTAGTGGTAGAATTTCTTTATATACTTTGGATATAGATCCTTTGTGGGTGTATGTATATAAGGTACGTGTTTACTAAGTTACTGGCTTGTTTCACACAGGAAAATGCCAATGTCCGTATCAAAGCTGTGGGATGGAGAGCATGTGGTTAGATATTCTCTAATTCCTTTCTTTTTCTTTCTTTTTCACACTTTCTCCATGCCCTTCCCTTATCTCTTTATCTGGGCCATCTTCCACTCAGTTTCCTTTGTTTCTTCTTCCTCTTCCTCCTCCTCCTCTTCTCCTTCTCCTGCTTCCCTTTTTCCTTCCTACTTTTCTCCCCCTCCTCCTCCTCTTCCTCCTCTTCCCCTTCTTCCTCCTCCTCCACTTCTTCCTCCTCCTCTCTCTCCCTCCTCCTCTCTCCCTCTTCCTCCTCCTCCTTCTTTTTCTTCTTCTCCTTCTACTACCCCTTTTTCTTCTTCTTCTTCTTCTTTTCTTCCCTTTCTTCCTCTTCCTCATTCTATTATTATTATCCCTCTTTTATTATTCCCTCCTTGTTCTAATTAGACCCAAGTCCTAGACAGGCAAGCTACCTCAAACTAGGTGGATTTTTTTTTTCTCTGGCTCATCCATTAAATCTGTTGCCCCTTGAGGTCCTGTCTTTGAGCTGGGGTGAAAGTGCATGCAATCATCACATACTTTTGTTTTTTTTTTTTTTTTTTTTAAAGATTTCATTTATTTATTTGACAGAGAGAGATCACAAGTAGACAGAGAGGCAGGCAGAGAGAGAGAGAGAGGGAAGCAGGCTCCCTGCTGAGCAGAGAGCCCGATGCGGGACTCGATCCCAGGACCCTGAGATCATGACCTGAGCCGAAGGCAGCGGCCCAACCCACTGAGCCACCCAGGCGCCCCATCACATACTTTTGGAAAGGTTTCCTCTTTCATGCTGTGCAAGAGGGCTGACTTTGCAAGCAGTCATCTGGAGGTGATCTGAAGATGGAGATGAGGGGTGTGAAGAGTTTACTTGTGCTTTTTAATTACCCTTCGTGAACACCCTTTGATGTCCACATTTAAAGTGGTATGGTTTGTCTTCTGCTCCCCAAGGTCCATGGGGTTCTTTTTTTTTTTTTTTTTTTTTATTTATTTGACAGAGAGAAATCACAAGTAGGCAGAGAGGCAGGCAGAGAGAGAGGAGGAAGCAGGCTCCCCGCTGAGCAGAAAGCCCGATGCGGGGCTCGAACCCAGGACCTGGGATCATGACCTGAGCCAAAGGCAGCAGCTCAACCCACTGAGCCACCCAGGCGCCCGGTCCATGGGGTTCTTAAAATAGAGCTCCAATACTAGATTTAACACATACCCTTGGGGGATAAATTGTTCTGCTTACTTCTCTAGGCTTTTGCTTTCACCCAATATTTGGTCTGTTGATTCCTTATTTTATATTTTATATTTAATTATATTTAATTATTTTATGAACATGTTGACACCTTCAGAAATATGTGTGTTACATTTAAAATGACTATAAATTATTTCTAGCAGGATGATTAAATTGACATGTTTTAGATCACTCAGTAGGAACCTGGGTGACAACTCATTTGATTACTAACTGGTAATCAGGAATTATTAGTTCAGTTTTGTTTTTCCTTCTTTACCCAGTCCAGGATATGGAAACAGAGTCCCCTCCCTTCCCACCTCCCTGCAACTCACCACCACTATCCTTTCACTGAGGGTGTGGCCCTTCAGGTTCCCATCTTTATATGGGAGTCTCCGTGGCTCTGTGGCTCTGTGGCTCCACAGCTCCATGGCTATTTTTCTCCTCACCCCACATACCCAGACTCTCAGTGGACAGGACTTTGCAGATGTCCTTTGGACAACCTTCAGCTTCAGTGTTGTTAACCAGCTTGCTGGGCTTTTGCTTGGCTTTGAGTTTTTATCTTTGTGTTTGTTTTTTGTACGTTTATTTGTTTACTTGTTTGGCTTCTCGAGGATATCCGTTACTTTTACGCCATTTCAGCAACACATTTTAAAATATGCTTATAATATCTTCTCAGATCTGTAGGTGTTTTGTGAAAGACTTTTTCTTCAGCAAACTGAATCCACAGTATTTTCAAAAGCCAGATTCTATGTTTTTTCTTTAATTATGGGTCTTTTATTGTACAGAAATTTAAGTTTTATACTGTAATCAAATTTTTCATTAGTTTGGGCTCTTTAGTCTTATTTAGAAAACTCCCCTAGAGGTCATAAAAGCATTCTCCTGTATTTTCTTCCATCTGGAACTGATCTTTGTGCACTGAGCTTGTCATTACTGCTCTTCGGCCAGTAGGTCTCTTTGACTTCTAAGCCCATCTTGGGATTGCGTGTCCTGAATTGTCCCGGTACAGCTGGGCCATAAGACCTGTTGTGGCCAAGGAATCACAGGTGAAAGTATAGTTTATCAACTGGGAATTTAATTGTCAATTGAGACTTTCTGGGGCTAACTTTTCCTCTGCCACAGTAACTACCAATATTCCAAATTGTGACTGGTCCACCAGCCTGAGTTCCCAAATGTATGTTCAATAGAACATAACCTTTAGCCAAACCAAAATGACTATGTAGTGTGAGCAAGAATAAGCTTTTGTTGTTTTAAGACACTGAAACTTTGAAGTTTTTTTTCCTGCAGTATAATCCAACACATTCTAACAAACTTAAACCATAGTATTGCAGAAAGAGTCAACAAAAAAGAAAAAAAATTAAGTATTTGGTTGGGGGGGCGTGAGTGGTAGACAAACTGTTGAAGGGAAAAAGGATTAAAATTCATGTCATGCAGTGGCAAAACCATTATGATTCATGTCATTTGTAGTAACTTGGAGGCAGATTATGTACTTAATGAACATGTACTATTAAGAGAAGGAGTGGGAAAGCAAAATAAGCAACATGAGTTGGCTACTATTGGCAGCATTGGGTGAATTATTACAAGAAAAATAAATAGACTCACAAAGGTTTGACTGGATTATACACAGGGGGAAAAAAGACTCTCCAATGGAAAAACACAAAAGAGTCTCCAAAGAGAGAGTTCAGAAATTTTGGGATTTGAAAAACCTTGGGGAGGCTAGTGGTTGCCAAACCCTATCAATAAAAAATAAAATTTAAAAGATGTTTTGTATAGAGGCCAGTTCAAATTCAGTTCTGGGTAAAAAAAAAAATTCAGTTCTGTGCAAGGATCAAATCTAGGACACAGTCCTCAGGCTCCTTATTAACACAACTGAGTAAGTTAATCCATTTCAGACAAGGCCCAAATAAGAATATGGTAATCAATCTTTTCATATGAATAAGGCCGCTTGGGGAAGGGATTAAAATCATGTGGCTGACATGCCCAAGGTATTCTGCTCTAGATAGCCAATACTGCATGGCAAACCATTCCAAATTTAGTAACACAAAGCAAGATCCATTTTGTTACGCTCGTGAATTCTGTGTGTAAGGAATTGGGACAAGGCAAGCAAGGATGGCTTTACTCTGTTCTGTGAAGTGGGCTTCAGATGGTATGATATGAATGGATGGGGGTTAGAATCTTCTAGGAGCTAATCACTCACGTATCTAGCACCTGTGCTGAGATATCCCAAACCCTAGGGTCAGTGGGGACAGTCGTCCAGAGCATCTGCTACACGAAGTTTCTTCACATTGTTAGGACTTCCTCACAGCACGGTAACCTCAGGTGACTGGACTTCTTACCCGATGGCTTAGCACTCCAAGAATGAACGTGCTAGCAAACAAGTCATAAGCTACTTGATGTTAATATACATCACTTCCTCTGGTTTTGGTCAAAGAAGTCTCAAATCCACCCAGACTCAAAGGGAAAGAGAGAAACTCCAACTCTTAAAGAAATGACTGTCTAGGAACTTGTGGCCACATTTTAAAAGTTAACAATGAGGGCAAAAGAGACATAGAACAGCATAGCTGGAAGAAAGTAAAGAAATGCTTCCTCTTAACTATCAGGAATCCATTCTTGAAAATCAGAAATTCTACATGAAAATAAAAACTGGAAGCCTACTTCCTAATATTTAAATGGGAAAAATTTTTAATACATTAAAAGCCAACATTCAATCTTCCACCAATTTCCTAAACAATAGAGTAGAACATCTACATGTAAGTTTTAAGCTATCATGTCAGGATGTACATTGCTCATTTCCTGATCATTTCCTGATGATCAAACAATTTAAAATGTTGTTAAACAATTACTTCAACCTCCCTAAGAAGGCCACACATCTCTGCAGATCCTCAGCACACTTTTCAAAGCATCTGCATATGTTTCTGCCCTTTAACAAATGCTAATCAGAATGTAATGCAAGACTTTTTTACTCACATAATTTTGTTTAAAATGTTCAGTTGCATTTGGGGGATATAAATATACGTTTTGACTTGGGAAAATTGTTCAAATAAACTGTTGAAATTATATGTGTGTTTTAATTGTGAATATTAAGAACCAAAATGTGTTTTATCAAAAAGCAAGAGAAGACTTCGAAATTGCTCTAGACGAATGCCCACTGAAGGCTTCATAGTGGTTACTCTATTCCTGTTTTGTCTCTGGGCGCTGTGGAGGATGGTGCTTCCTGACCTTTTATCAGAATCACCTGGGGATTAAGCATAAATTCCTAGGTTCATATCTAGCATTTCTGATTTAGCAGGTCTGGAATGGGGGCTGAGAATTTCAAGTATTTGGTGATGCCAGTCTACCATTTGAAGAATTCTTCTGTAGAAGTTAGGAAATATATTTTTTTTTTAGGTCCTAAGTCTCCAGATAAAGAAAAGCCACATTCTGACCCAGTGCAGAGATCCTACACATCATCTCTAATGTCAGAACACTCACCCATAGCAGAGTAGAGAGCCTATGCTCTAAGCTGAATGCCATTTTATTAAAGAAGATTTTCTATTCCTCTCTTATGGGGAAGGAATTTTGCTTAGGAGGCAAAGTGGGCCAAATACTTGATTTAACAAATATGGCCAGTTCCTCCCTTCAAGGTTCATGGTGTTATTGCATGATTCGATTCCCTTCTAGAGGAGGTCTTACTAGCTCCTGGCCCTATGATTAGCTCTAGTCAATGAATTGTTCATGGAAGTGATGACTGTCAGTTTGGGGTTGGAACACTGCAAGCATTTACATCCTGTAAGACCCTCCTTAACTCTTTCCTTTGTCCAATCAGCCGGCTATGTTCTGACAGTGGCTGCTGTGTCAACTTGGCTCATGGACTTAAGACAACGGAGTCCCAGGCCACACATAATGGGAACATAGCGTGATCACAAATTATACCTTTGTTGTTCTAAGTCACATACTGCATCCCAGTCTTACGGATATGGATAGGTAAGAAGTAATTTATGCTTTCAAATAACTAATCATTTATCTCACTGTCACTTAGTAATAGCTCCTCTTTCCCCACTCTCAACAATCTTCTGTAAGACGGAATATGTCATACTGTGCATATAATTACTAGAACCTAAAACTTGTTCTTTTTTAAAAATTTGTTGTTGTTGTTTTGTTTTAGAGAGAGAGAGAGCATGTTCGGTGGGGAGGAAGAGGGAAGGGAAAGAATCTCAAACAGATTCCTGGGCAGGGAGCCTGAGGTGGGGCTGATACCATGACCCTGAGATCTTTTTATTTATTTTATTTTTTAAAGATTTACTTATTTGACAGAGAGAGAGATCACAAGAAGGCAGAGAGGCATGCAGAGAGAGAGGGGGAAGCAGGCTCCCCGCTGAGCAGAGATCCCACTTGGGGACTCCATCTCAGGATCCTGAGATCATGACCCAAGCGGAAGGCAGAGGCTTAACCCACGGAGCCACCCAGGCACCCGACCCTGAGATCTTGACCTCAGCCAAAACTAAGAGTCAGGTGCTTAACCGACTGAGCCATCCATGTGCCCCTAAAATTATTCTTTGTTAAAATCTAACTTGGGGTGCCTGGGTGGCTCAGTTGGTTAAGCATCTGCCTTTGACTCAGGTTAAGACGATCCCAGGGTCCTGGATCGAGGCCCCCATTGGGCTCTGTGCTCAGCAGGGCGTCCACTTCTCCCTCAGCTCCCTCCCCCAGGCTCATGCTCTCTCTCAAATAAATAAATAAAATCTTAAAAAAAAAAAAAGTCCCTAACTTTATGCCACAAGCTTTTTTCTGTAGCTGTAAAGATATTCCCAAAGTTAATGATGCAACAAGATGGGTGGTAAGTGCTAGAAATCGTGCTCTCCGAAAGCAATGTACAGGAACGCAAGCCGACAATCTCCGGAGGGCACAGTTCTTGAAACACAGCCGCAGGAGGAACCCGCGAACGAAAGCCAACTGGCGAATAACGAGCTGTCATGCTCTCTGATTTTAGAGATTAAGAATCAGTATCGAAATGACCTTAACCAGCTTGGTTTTGTTTAAACTACAGTCTTGTTCTGGGAGAAAAAGTTCTGGATATTGAAAACACGACATAATTTCTGCAAGGAGATAATGTGAAGCCAGACAGGAATGAAGCTCTACCTACCAGCCGAGGCTGAAAGGAAATTGCTGTCCTTGGACGTGCGCCCTGGGGTAGAGTCTCATTCTGCAGGCACCTTGTCTGAGAGGGTGAGATGGAGATGTGCTCCGTCCACCTGCACGTGTTCAACGTTCTGACTCTTAGGAGTGTTAGCGATGAAAATTAATTAAGCATGCTTCATGTAAATCATTCCCAGTCTCTAAAGGCTGAAAGCCACAAATCCATGTACATGTCAAATGAGAAACTCCTGTGAGCATATTTGAAAACTGGAAAATTGTTAGGGCCAACATCTTTTGGAAATTGCTAAAATGAGAGAATATATTTACAAAAAATGTGTGTGGGAACCATGCAAATATATTAAAAGCAAATGGACTTGGGGAAAGGAGCAGACTGAATGAATTTCCATCCTTCCTTCCTCGTTTTGTTGGTAGTGGTAAGGGTGATGGATTAAAAATATTAATAATAATAACCCACTTCTTAAAAAGAATTATAAAGGGCTTTTTTTTATATATATTTTGGTACTTCAACTCCATATGATCTTCAACTCAGTATTGCTGGCAATAACCCCTGGGGCAAGGTAGATGCCCATCCATAAAGGATAACATAGGAAGAAAGACCATTTAAATTCTAACTATTACCAGTGAGGAAATAGTTCGGCAGGGATGTCTCTTCTCTGTTTTGGGGTAGGAAGTAAAGAACTGTTCAGTTCTTTACTAATTAACTTCAATTAGCTCCACGAGGATTGATTCTCTGCTTTTTTCAAACCCTACTGGAAGTCATGCATTTACCCATTAGGCTTTAAAAACTACAATAATAAAGTTTCTTTGCTTTTCACTGTAAATATATTTGCTCAACATAATATTATATTGATATATATTATGTAACATCTACTACATTAACATGCATTGTAGGATATTATTTTAATACATATTATTATGTTAAACTTGTGGATCAAAAGTTATACAGATCTTAGTCTAAGGCAAAATGGGAAAACACTAATTATTACTTATGAAAGGCAATGTAATTCCACTCTTGGTACAGCACCAAGTAGTATTTGTAGATTAATATTAAATATAGGTGCCACGGGGAACTTTCAAGTATTTGTCTCTCTTTTTTAAAAGATTTTATTTATTTGAGAGAGAGTTAGTGAGAGAGAGAGCATGAGAGGGGGCAGAGTCAGAGGGAGAAACAGACTCCCCCTGAGTGGGGAGCCAGATGCAGGGCTCGACCCTGGGATCATGACCTGAGCTGAAGGCAGACGCCTAACTGGCTGAGCTACCCAGGCACCCCTATTTGTCTCTTTCTTATCAAAATTGACACGGTCAGGTACTAGCAAACAGAAACGATGGATAAATTCCATATCAGTACACTGTGCTGCCCAACTGGTATGTGCTTTATGTGTTGGAAGAAAAGTCTACCACCACCTTTCACCTTCTCCATGGCCTCTTCCTTTAAATACTCCTCTGGGAGGGTAACAGCTGCTGGGTCCACTCTTTGCCATTCCCACCTTTTCTCCTCTGTTCAGCTTAGAAGGCTCCAGCAGCTCGGGTGACTGGGTGGCTCAGCCGTTGAAGGTCTGCCTTGGGAGTCCTGGGATCAAGTCCCGTGTGGGGATCCCTGCTCAGCTGGGGGAGTCTTCTTCTCCCTCTGCCCCTCCCCCCACTTGTGTGCTCGCTCACTCTCTCTCTTTCTCTATTGCCCAATCTCTGTCTCTCAAATAAATAAATAAAATGTTAACCATGTCAACCAAAAAAAAAAAAAAAAAAAGGTTCGAGCAGTCATCTGGGGACAATGAGGTAACCCAAGGATGAAGACTAGAACTAAAGGTGGCAGGCAGAAAGAGACAAAGAGCCTGGGTCCTAAGGCCCACAGAGCCACCATACCAATGCCAAACCATCGGCCTCCCAATTTCCTTCATGTAATAGAACATAACTCTTTATCTTATTTAAGTTCTTTATGCAGGGTATCTTTTGCTAGACTCAAAACACAGCTCCTTACTTACCAGAACTTAGTTCATCAGCACGCCCAGGAAAGGATGCAATAAGGGAATAATAAGATATATAACATATTATATAAACAAATGCACACTTACATACATACCCTCACACAATATTTTGTTTGTATATAAATATACAATATTGCAGTTACCATATATGTGTGTATATATATACGATTAACTATAATTTATAGTTAACTGAGAATTAAATGTAACTTAATACATAATTTATAAAACTCAAGATATTAGGAGTCATCACCATTAGTTTTACTGAGAATAATCCCCAAAACACTCATTAAAATACTGGTTCTTCTTTTCTTTTCTACAGATTTATTGGGATGAACAAAGCCGTGTACCTCTGTGCGTGTGTTATGATTTTGACCCTCAACATTAACAGAAAAACCTTGGTTTGAAGATTCAGTTTCAGACCTTATCAACTGAAATTTTCCAATATAGTCAAACACTATCAATGAGGATTTCCATAGTGCCCAACTGTAGCTTCTAATGCCACAAGAGCAGAATGATTGACTCCTCTCCAGTGCCTTTTAAACTATGATTTAAAAAGCTATGTGCCCAAAGTCTGGAGAACCTCTTCTTAGAGCAAACAGATAAAATACCTCAACAACCACTAAGCCAGGGCACTCGGCTTTTAGAAATCTCAACAGAAGAGATCTGCTCTGTGTAAGAAGATAGATAAAAGACATATATCCTAAGCCTGAACCCTATCACCCCAGGTGGACATTAACCCTCATAGCTGGGGCAGGATAGCACTAATGGGATTTTGTCCCCAGTAATATGCCCTTGTTTCTTAATGAACCCTTCCTGCAAACAGCAAGCTCAGAGACTCTTCCAATATGTTGAAGGAGACCTTTACTATCTCAGCTCTCTCTTCAATAATGAACAACAGATTGTTCCCAAGGTTCTGTGGGCAATTATAAATTTACCTCATGCCAACAGCTTCATAATCAGGAAAACAAAGGCCGCTTTCACTCCCTGCAGCCCCTGAGTGAAGTCTACCAGTCAGCCCATTACAGAAAGTAAAAGCCAACAAGTTTTCAGGTGACAAAGGTGGTCTGCCCCTGGAGTGGAAAAGGCAAATGACAGGTTTTGTTTTTTTTTTTTTTTTTTTTTTTTTTATGGCTGGCTTTCCCCCCAAGCTAGAATGAGATAATACTATAATGAAACCTTACCTCTCTCTCACTCTCTCTCTCTCTTTTTTTTTTTCTCAGCAGAGCTTTATCCACTGAGGAATATCTCCTGAAGGTTAAATATATGCGTGTTTAAGAATCCTATTGTTATGCTTTGTTTGAGAGAAAAATCACAAAAAAGATAAGAATTGTAGAAAAGAATATGGTGAATTTGTAGCAGAATGACAACTGGAAAAAATCCACCTAACATTTTTCTCTGTCAAGTGGCTTTCACAGTTGCCCCATGGGAACACTTACATCCCTTCTGAAGACAATAAGGATAAATTAGCCTGTGTTTTCTCACAAGTGCTCAGCACAACCGTGTCTACCTTTTTCTCCTCTGAGTATCCAGTCATCCCTGCAGTTCAGTTAGACAACTGTGGGAACTGGGCCAGCCCCATAATTCTCAGCCCTTTATCTTAATAGGATTTCTGAGAAGTCATGTGGATACAGATCATACAAATTATTCTGCCTTTTCGGGTCTCAGTAGCAGGAAAGTGTCTGCTAATGAGACTTCAGTATTGACAGACAATCAACATTTTCCAGAAAGGAGATGGCATCATTTTCAATGCGCAGGAAACAATTTCTCAAGTTCAAAAAGTACAGGAAATATCAAACGATGGATTTAAAATTACGATCTTATGGGCAGGTTATTTATTTTTGGCCAGTATTTCTCAATAGAAATAAAGTGTCTTTTTCTTCTTTTCCAATCTGGAGTCACTTTCTACTGCTCCAAAAATTAGTATCTGATAGTTAAATAATTCCTGCCCATAAAGTAGACCTAGGTTCTCAGAATGTTTAGATATATATAAAATGAACAGTACCTGGAATTTAAGTTCAAATAATGAGAAACAATCTATCTTGTATCTGCCTTTTTTCATTTCCTGTGATCAACAAGCAGAAAAGCAGCGGCTTCTAAAGTCATTTTCCCAATGACGTTCGTCCCTAGTCGAGGGTCCTGGACAGAAACACTCATAGGAACAAATACGAGCCTCAGTGAAAACTATAACTATTTTGATCGCCACCTTCCAGGTTATTTGATTTTAGTCTCTCATTGTCCTTGAGCTGTTTTACAACACTGTATGTCATAGGCATCTGATGGGAATGCTGTCTGATTTTTGTCTATAGATAAGCAGACTCTGTCCTATGTGACAGAAGAGCAAGAGGCTTCCCTTCCTGTCCTGTAGGAACCTCAGTACTGCTTCATATGCACACTCCTCTTAATGCTCCTGATCTAGAAATGTGTCCACCTCTTCTGTCTGATTCTTTCACTGATTGTGAGTTCGATAAAATCTTTAACATATATTCATTGTTCTATTGGTCTGTGAGTCATTTTATCCCCTGGTGAAATCATCTTTTGACATGTGTATCTATTTTTTAGAAAAGGTACAAGTTTGGGAAAGGCTGGTAATGAGGACAGGCCACTGAGCGGAGACTCTGAGACCTGAGTCCCTTCCCAGACTGCCCTTAACAATGGGATGGCTAACTTTCAACTTTCTGTTGTGGAAAATTTCAGACAGATTGTAGAGAGAACATGGTGATGGCGTTTCCTCCATCTAACCACTACCCAGCTTTCGCTATTGCCAATCATGGCCAATCTTATCTCTTCCATTCTTTCCCCACAACTTCCCATGGGATTATTTTGAAGCAAATTCTAGACATCATACCACGTTGTGTATCTCTAAAAGATCAAGGCTCTTTTTAAAAAGTCATAGCCACAATACCATTATCATACATAAAATCTGACAAAAATTGCTGTAAGTCATCAAATATTCAGTTATCCTTCAAATTGCAACTTTCCGACAAATTGTCTTCTGGCTCTGAACAGCAATTCTTCTGTTGATCTTTGCTTATACTCTTTGAAGTTGCATTTTTAGGGGTACAGGTCTCCTCCACTATCCAAAATGAGAGTGTTCCCATGAAACCTTCAAAAAGCCAAGAGGGCATAATAAAGTTAAGACGCAATTACCATTTTATACGGAAAAATTTTTGAGTGATTTCAGAGCCAAAACATAACTGCTTTTAGGTTTTCCTGATACCTTCAGACCTTGCTGAGGGATGCACAAAATCAATCAACCACAGATGCTCACATGCACATTCAAAACTTTGGCGGCTCGATGCTGAAATGTTGAGTGTAGGTGGGGGCAGGAGCTTAGTGGGGCAACGTTCAGTGCTTGGAGCACGAGCTGCCTTCACAAGAGCTTGCTGCAAAACAAGCCCTAGGGGCGCCTGGGTGGCTCAGTGGGTTAAAGCCTCTGCCTTTAGCTCAGGTCATGATCCTGGAGTTCTGGGGTTGAGCCCCACATCAGGCTTTCTGCTCAGCAGGCAGCCTTCTTCCTCCTCTCTCTCTGCCTGCCTCTCTGCCTACTTGTGATCTCTGTATGTCAAATAAATAAATAAAGTCTTTAAAAAAAAACCCTAGAAACTATTTGTGAATTTCACATTTTTTTTTAAAGCAAAAGTCATCTCTGAATTTCTTTTGGTTAGAGAAAACAGGTATTAATGTAGGTCTGTCATAAATGCCAAGTGGCTTAAGGTGGACTTCCAAAAAAGGTGGGGGATATCTGCATCTTGCTGAAATATTGCACCTCTGAAATATTCAGCTTGGTCTGAAATTTTAGAAATTCAGACCCTTGTTCAAATGCACCACTTTGAATTACTACTTCGAGAAAATGAGCAGTAAAATAGTTTTGAATGAGCCTCTCCCACTAAGGTGTTTGTGTGAATAGAATTTTAGGTAAAAGCTTTCTTAGAATGGGCCACTCTTTCACTATTTACCTACTTCAACAAGAATTACAAAATGATGATGCAGCTGACCATTGAACAATGTGGTGGTTAGGTGAGCTGACCCTCTGCACAGTTGAAAATCTTAGGATAACTTCTGAGTCCCTAAAAACTTAACTACTAGTAGTCTACTGTTGACCAGGAGCCTTACTGATAAGGTAAACAGTTGGTCAACACATAAAAGTATAAGCAATTGCTAAATAAGGTCTCTGAATTTCTCTACAAGTTCATGAATGTAAGAGGCATTCATTTCATATCTTTAGATTTGCCTCTAACATATAAGCCAGTAGAAAGCACTTTGGAATTAAAAGCTAATGGTCTTCACTATTAATGATTGGGAGGTATCTTAGTCAGCTTGGGGTGTTATAACAAAATATCACAGACTGGTGGTTTAACCAACAGAAATTTATTTTCTCATTGGGGCTGAGGACTTTAAGATCAAGGTGCTGGCTGCTTTGGTCCCTGGGAGAGCTCTTTTTCTGGTCTGCAGATGGCCCTCTTCTCTGCGTCCTCACATGGTAGAGAGCGGGGAGGGGACAGTGCTCTGGTGTCTTTTCTTCTTCTTCTTAGCCTTCTAGCCCTATCAGATGAGGGCTGCCACCCTTATGAAGTCATCTAACCATATCACTTCCTCACAGGACTTTTTATCTAAATACACTCACACCAGAGGTTAGGGCTTCAATATATGAGGTTGGGGGTGGGGACACAAATATTCAGTCCATAACTGTAGCTTGATCCAAATTTTCATCTTTCATGAATCATTCATTCAAGTGCTCAGGCCAAACGCCTAGGAAACATTACTAATTCTTCTCTTTCCCTTTCACCTTCCACATCCAATCTAGTTGCAACTCCTACTGGCTTCATATATATTATATCCCAATTCCCATCACTAACCAGCACCTCTGTTTCAATTATTATGGTCTAAGCTACCATCTTCTCTCACTGGAGATGGTGGCCTGAAGATGAATTTAATAATGGGTCAAATCATGTCATTCATCTGCTTCAACCCTGCAATGACTTTCCAACCCACTTAGAAGAAGAGCCATACTTCTTGCCAGGTGGCCTTCAAGGCATTACAGGATTTGCCCACTCCCACCACACACACACTGAAGGCTTCATCTCCAACTATTCATCTTGGATTTATTTCTGCTTGAAGATATCATACTTATTATAGCCCCAGAGCCCTTGTAAAAGCTTTTCTTCTCCAAGAAGCGGTTACCTTCTAGATTTTTCTAAAGTGGGCTCCTTCTCGTTATTGAAGAAATCATTCAAATTGTGCATTTTCAGAATGGACTTCCTTGACTCCATTTAATTGCACTCTCCGTCCCTAATCCTGCCCCTTATTTTTTCTTCATAGCACTCATGAGAATCTCAAATTAAGTCTTCTGCCATTTGTTTCTTAGTCTTGGTGCCCCCACTAGAATGTAAACTCCTTGAAGTCACAGGCTCATCTCTCTTTTCACAGTGGAGTCTCCAGTGTCCAGAATGGAAAGTGCCATATGGAATGCTATGGTAGGCTGAATGACTCCCCCCACCCACTTCAACATGTTCACACCCTTATTCCTGGAACCTGTGCATACATTACCTTGAATGACAGATGGACGTTACAGATGTGGTTAAATTAAGGATCTGAAAATTGGAAGGTTATTCTGGATTATCTGTGTGGGCTGAAATGTAATCGTGAGTTTTTATAAGACAGAGGTAATGAGGCCAATAGAGGAGAAGGTTGATGTGCTGGCAAAAGCAGAGAGTGGAATGATGTGGCCAGGACCAAAGAATGCTGGCAGCTTCTAGAAGCTGGAAGAGTCAGGGAAATGGATCCTCTCTTGGAGCCTGCAGAAGGAAGCATCCAGCTGATACCTTGATTTTAACCCCTTGAGACCCATTTTGAACTTTTAACTTCCAGAACTGTAAGAGGATAAATTTTTATTGTTTTAAGCCACTAAATATGTAATAATTTGTTACAACAAATAAATAGAGATGCATTTAATAGATATTTGCAGACGTAATTATGATTTAGCACAGAAGTTATAAACTAACACTTTTTCTATTCAAATCTAATCTCTTACATTAATGAGTGCATGTAAATCACTTTATACAATCACTCAATAAATGCCAACTATCGTATTATTATTGCTTTTGGTTCAAAGAGAAACCCTAGCCTTGTGCTCCTTAACCTACTTCATGTCAAAATCACCCAAAGAAGTTTAAAATGCTTGTACTTTATCTCCCAAAGCCAGGCCAGCTACATAATTTGCAGGGTCACTTAGTCATACATTATTTAGAATTTTGAAACAGCAGCAATGTGACATTTAAAGATTTTTATTTATCTATTTCAGAGAGGGAGAGAGCACATGTGCCAACATAGGAAGAGCAGACGAGGAGGGGGAGGGGCAAGCAGACTCAGTGCTGAACACAGAGTCACCCATGGGGCTTGGTCCCAGGACCTGAGCCAAAACCAAGAATCAGGCATTCCCCCCAGGCACCCCAACAATGTGACATTTAAATTGAGCTTTGAGCCCTTTTAAGCTTAGGCCCCATAGAACTGTACAAGTTGGATTCCCATGGAGCCCCTTGGGATGGAGGACTCTGAAAGAATTCATCTAGGGCAGTGTTCTGGTGTCTGTGGTATTTGAAAAGCTAAGTTATTCTAGTATAAAGCCACAGTTGAGAACCAATGATATAGTCCAACAGTATCACTTAGTAAACAAGCATGTTGGGGCCCATGTCCAATGCTGGCTCCCCAGAACATCACTGAAACAACCTCTTGGTAAGACAAAGTTGGAATTTATCTCTTACTCTAGTAAGGCAGAGCACTACCTCAGCATAGTCTTAGTAACATCTCAGAAGGGAAAGGATGAACTTGGAATATTAATTGAAATCTGGGAGTCTCAATTAAGGTAGTTTTTTTCTCAGGAGGGAAGGCAGGCTTGGTTGGAACCGGGTAAGAATCAGAACACAATAGTTCAGGGGTGGTGAGCACAGGAAGCCAAAAAGACTTAAAACGTGCCATCTGATGCCTTCTACTGAAGAGTCTGATAGGCCTTTTAGGAAGTTTCTGGAAATAGCATAAAATTATTTGTAACTTTTAACTTCCTGTGCAAGTGTTTCTAGGAGTAGTAAAGTTAAACTGATGAAGACAATAGAATAATAGTCATATTAATATAGACAATAAGCTGTGTAGGTAGTCTGAATCCTCATCCAGAAGGGTTAAATGATTTGCATACTATTACCTAAGGAGTGAGTCAAGCTAGAACCTAAACGTTCTTATTCCCCAGATAGTGCTCATACCACTTTTTTTTAACAGATTGCTTCTACAGAACACATGGGAAGTACAACTACTTAATTAAAACCTCTTGAGTTACACTCAGAATTCTCACTAAATATATTTCAAAGACAGTATCTTCTGTAAGAGGTATTAAACTTCCAAGAAAATTTTAAAATAATAACTTCCAATTAGGGTTTTTTTTAAGATTTGTTTATTTATTTTTATTTTATTTGGAGAGAACAAGTGGGCAGGACAGAGGAAGAGGTAAAAAGAGAGAATATCAAGCTGACTCCATGCTGAATGCAGAGCCTGAGGTGGGTTCGATCTCATGACACTGAGATCAATCACGACCTGAGCTGAAACTAGGAGTTGGATGCTTAACTGAGTGCGCCACCCAGATTCCCCCTCCCATTAGGTTTTATAACAGAAAAGCTTAAAGTATTAACCTTTCATCATTAAGATGGCAATATTTTCCAATTTAAAGGTAAATTACGAGAATGATTTTTGAGGATTTTGAAAATGTTACACACATAAAAGTATCTGTAAATCTCCTAGTTCAATGTGTATCAGGGAACTGAGGTGCTTGAGGAATCAGATTTGAGAGGGAAGGCTTTGTTGCTATTTCATGGCTGTTACTGTAAATGGAAATATATCCCAGTCTTTTAGTCTAATTGCCTTCCTTTTCTTCACACGATGAAGGGATGTATGTTTTAGAAACTTTTACGAGAAATCCCCATCTTTCCATGCACATGGAGTTAGGTCAATTAATAGAAGTCTGTTGAATTTTACTTACATTAGAGAAGTTTTTGTGAGCTTTCACAATAAATTCTAATTTCCTGTTGGCATTATTTTTCCAAAAGAAAGCTAATTAATGATGTTTCCTTTGATGAAGAGCCTGTTTTCTTGAGTTGACAATGGTGTCCTGCTGAGAGCTATGCAGCCTCCGGAAAGGCTTTTACATAAAAATTTAAATTGCATACAGAAAAATAAACAAATAAACATTAGCATTGCATGCTCTTTGCTGGGAAATTATGATGGTGACAGGGAGAGAAGGACAGAGGCCGAGGCAAAAATTTTCCCATGCTAGAGGTAGCAAATGTGAGATTTTCTTTTTCTACAGCCTAATTTACTTTTCTTTTTTTAAGATTTCATTTATTTGACAGAGAGAGAAAGAGATCACAAGTAGGCAGAGAGGCAGGCAGAAAGAGAAGGGGAAGCAAGCTTCCTGCTGAGGAGAGAGCCCAATGCGGGGCTCGATCCCAGGACCCTGAGATCATGACCTGAGCCAAAAGAGACTTAGCCCACTGAGCCACCCAGGCACCCCTCTACAACCTAATTTACTTCTGAGCAAATGAAAAGAACTGAATTGAATTAATATCAATAACTTGGAACCCATTAGAGCATCTTTTATTCAAATGTGAAAATTGTTATAAGTAAATGTTGGGGAAGAAAGAACAATTGTTTTATTTCTAGTTTTAGAATGAAGACTCAAAGTGTCAAACTCAGAAAGAAAAAAGGGGGAGTGAGGGAGGTAGGTGATGGATGAAAATATGGCCCATAGAAGAAACAAATTATATCAGCTGTAATTTATTTTTATTTCACTGTAATGTGACAGGGACAATGTATTAATTTATGAGTATTTGATGATCTCCCCCCCAGCAAGGAACAGCTTTACTATATTCCATTTCTTTCTTTGTCTTCTTCCTTCCCCCTAGACCTTATTATATAAACTCAAAGCAGTCAGGTGAAGAAAGGGGCCAAAGGAAAATAAGAGATAAAGAGAGAAAAGAAATGAGATCTGTGAAAAGAGAAAAAAAAAATGAGACATGGAAGGAAAGGGGAAAGAGGAGTTAAAAAATAAGAGCTTCTTTAAAAGGAGTCCAGGGAAAAGTTTGTAGGGGGAGAATGAGCAAAGGGGTAGAAGGTGAAGAGTAGTCAAAACAGAGAGATGGAGTGGGGCTTTTACAAAAGTTTTTATGGGTAATAAATTGGACCCTGCTTAGGATTTTTCCAGAGATAGAATTATTTATGTTTCTGGTTCCTGGGCTGTGTTGCATTGGCTGGAAAGACTGAACCACGTAGAGTCACTAAATGTAGCTGGGTTACATTTTGGGCGTGAATCTCCAAGTCTTTGGAATTTGTGATGTGATCTCCAACTGCACCTTGACTTCAATTATCACCTGAGTCAATGGTGCATTTTGGTATGAAGGCCAGACCCTCGGAACAATGAAATAAAGGAGAGGGAACCGAAGAGTGGGTTTTTGAAGTAACTCCAGAGGTCATAGCAATATGGCTGAGGCTTTGCTAAAATGAAAACAGCAACTGGGAGGGGAAGAAGGAAAAACAGCTCCAGCTTGGAAATCAAATTTGTGAAGCAAATATAATGAATTAAATTGAGATTGTCTTGAAAAAAAAAAAAACCAAAAAACTTCCTTTGTGAAATTGTAAATGGGACATTAATTTTAAAACAGTTTCAGTGGCCATCTAACTTCTTAAGAAATTATATTCCTTTCTCAGTAGAGAAAGGCGGCCTACTTCAGTCCTGCTTGGAGTGGTCAAAACCTTCCTGCTCCACTGGTGGTGAACAGACTCATTCCAGGGGCTTCTGGCTGCTGTCGTGGAAGTCAACTTCAAGCAGGGTTTGGAACCAGTGCAACAGAATAATAGCTCCCAGAAACTTGAGAAATTTATGGGAAATGCCATGCCAAGAAAGGGCCAAAGAAAAAACCCTGAGTTGATCATCCACTAAAATGATACAAAGATGCACAGACACAAAAATAGAGATGCTAGCATCTACCATCCTCCCCCAGGGATGATTTATGAAGTCAAAGCTAAAATTTTAAAAAGCTGCCATTAATGTTATGGTTGTTTTTGAGAGGACATGCCCCTAAGAAGTGGCTGGAAGAATTCCTAAAGTGGATTGCACCAGGGATGATGGAATGAAGTTTGGCAAATCTACTGATTGGAGTAAATAGGTGAGTGAGCCATGGTTTGCTGGGTTTTAATCCCAAAGCAAGAGCCTTATGAATTCTCGCTATTGGTGAAGCAGACCTAGGTTGAGGATTGTAATGGCTTTCAGGATCACCTAATGCGGCTGGCACCAGAGGCATTGAGCAGATTCAGGAAACTAGAAGTTACAGAAGGATGCTCCATCTTATTCAATTCTTCCCATGTTTGCGCTAAATAGGATCCAAATCCTAATCAGGGACCCTGAGATACAGCTCTTCTTGCAGATTGGGCAGCAAAATGCAAGTAGGTTTCCTATGATGAAAGTAGATTTGAAAGAACCCAACACAGGTGAGTCCATGTAAGGATCACTCTTAGTATGCTTGGTCAAACTTAGAGGACCGGACATAGCCAATATTTGCTTCTGTTGTGGAGAAGAGGAACATCTCATGACAGTCTCTACCTCAAGATGTCTATTAGAGGAATAATGTTTCATTACATGAGAAAGGGGAACTGGAGGAGAGGAGGGGAGATTCTCAGGGGTGGGGCATGGTTAAATACATCTGACATGTTGGCCATCAGGGTGTTTTCCCATTCTTTGTTTCCAGTGTTTGTGGAAAGGACAATGACTAATTTTGGCAGAGGCAGCTGAATCTGACAGTTCCTCCTGTCAGAGATAGCTGACAGGGATTTTGATCTGCCCAGAATAAACTAGAGAAGTTGGGGGCAGCAGATGGAAAGTGTAATAGGCACACAGGCACAATTTCTTTTGACACATGGGCATTCATGGCCTCCCTCCCACCTCTCCTCCCAATCAAGGAGAATTCTGGCAATGTCATTTTGGTATTTATTATTTTCCTAGAGCTCTGTGGCCTAATTTACAGTGAAAGAAACTTGGGAGCCAAGATGGGTTAACTGAATTGGAAAGGATCTGTGGAGGAAGGGTCCTTCTCCAGAAAGGGGAAAAATGGAAAGGTAGTAGGTAAAAGGGAAATGGAAAGGGAAAGGCAGCAATCAATGCCCACATTTTGGGGATACCATAGCATATATAAAGAATGAAAGAGGCAGGTAGTGCTGGCTTGGGTAAGGAATTGCTTTGGGGCTTAAAAGAGGCAGACAGTGAAAGGAAAATAAGGAAATCAATGTTGATTTTTGATTGCAAGGTGATGGTCTTTTGGATGCAATGATCCACAAAGACAAGTTTATATAAGCCCCAAGATTTATTAAGACCATGGAATCACACCTTGTGGCAAAGTAAAAGAGGCAAGAGAACCCCCCAGTTAACTTAAGAAGAATTCGGTCATTACCAAATTACTTCCTTCCAGCATTAGTACTTGCTTCCAGGTTCACCTCCTCCTGTTTTCAGGAGCTGGGCAGATCATAGCTGAGCTGTGGAGCCAGCCTACTCCTGGTTCATCCTTATTCTTTTTTTTTTTTTTTAAAGATTTATTTATTTATTTGAGAGAGAGACAGTGAGAGAGAGCATGAGTGAGGAGAAGGTCAGAGAGAGAAGCAGACTCCCCGCGGAGCCGGGAGCCCGATGCGGGACTCGATCCCGGAACTCCAGGATCATGACCTGAGCCGAAGGCAGTCGTCCAACCAACTGAGCCACCCAGGCGTCCCAACCTTATTCTTAGTGTGAGTTCTTTCAGAGACCGAACCCAAACAAGGAGTTTCATAGGCCCTCCCATCCTCAGCTAATCCCTGTTCCCTCAGCCAGCCAAAGTTGTCAAAAGCAACACTCAGCCTCACAGCACACTCTCTACCCCTGCTCCTAGAAACAACAAATTCCCCCCAGAAAAGCAGCCCTGAACACCAGCCTGGCATTTCTGACCTTTCCATCTCCCCTAGATTCTGGCCTGGTACTCCTTCACCATCTGATAAACGCTGATGCCTTCAAGCACTGTGTGTGTGTGTGTGTGTGTGTGTGTGTGTGTCTAAAATTTATAATATATTAATAACTTAACATACACATATATAAATATATATGTATATATAACTATATAAAATATATATGATAAATATATGTATATATGTGTGTGTGTATTTTAGAGTAGCTTTTCTAATTGTTCTATTTAGGAGGGTTGTTTAAAATTATCTAAACCTTCATTAATGGATGTAGAAGTCCCTTACCACCCTACTGTAAAGATGAGGCACAGAGAAGTTAGGTAACTTGCTCAAGTTCACATCACTGGCAAGTAGTGAACCCGGAATTCAACCCAGGGAGACCTGCACCACATATGTTTTCTCAAGCATTTTCTCCCTACAAGGGTAATACACATTGCTTGCTGGTGATATGAGAACAAATCTTGGAAAATCCTGAGGAATAAATTTCTAACAACCACTCCAGTATTTCTACCAAAGATTATGAGAAAATAGCTCTGGGAATGCCTCATAGCAGAAGATTCAAAGGGCCAACCAAAAATGGGAAACACCTTACATGGATAAATATTACATATTCACACGAGATATGCCAGTAAAAAAAGATTGAGCTACTGAAACATGCAGCACACATTAACATAAAATACATTATTCTCTTTTTTAGAGACTTTATTTTAGAAAGAGTGAGTGAGCAGGGGAAGGGTCAAAAAGAGAGGGAGAGAGAAAATCTCAAGAAGACTCAGCACTGAGCCCAGAGCCAGACACGGGGCTGGATCTCACAACCCTGAAATCATGGCCTGAATCAAAACCAGGAGTCAGAGGCATGACTGACTGAGTCATCCAAATGCCCCTAAAATACATTATTCTGAGGGGGGAAAAGCACCTTATTCTTTTGTGTTTTATGTTCCTCTTTTTATTTTTTAAATCATTTGTGAATGTTTAATGTTTTTATGATAGGATTTCAAGGATTAGGGCTAATCTAATTCTGCTGATTAATAGTTTCCTTGTGTAATTTGTCATTTTGGATTGTGAGTTCATCTTAAGTGGGCTTTATCTATGAGAATCTTAAGGCCAGGTTGAGGGTGTTTCGAAGAGCACTTAGTTTAGTGCTCACTTCTGCTAGTATGTCGCCTTTCCTCATTAGGCTTTTTATTAGAATCCCTCAGTTTATGGACTTTTGAGACTATGAAACTAGTGTAAATTCAAACTTCAATAGGCAAGTGTTAGGCCCATGGTTATGCTTTCTCAGGGAAGTCTAGTTTTGGACACATAGACCAGGTTGAGATGGATGAGCTTTATTGCAGTGGCCCTGTGCTAGAGAAGAGATTGTTTTATTCCCACTAGGGATGTAGCTGGGAAGTTCATGGAGTTTCAGTTCCAACTTCCAACCTTGCTAGAGTCAAGACCTTAATCCTAGACCACTGTGGCCAGTAAAATCCATGTGTACCCAGGGCAGCAGCTGTCCCCTGCCACCACCATCACCCCCACCGAGGCAGTCCCCCTACCATGTCACTTTATTTACCTCATGGTTTTGGGTGACTGTGAATTCTTTCTTTTGCAGTCAGCTCAGCCTTTAAAAAGAGGTCAGTTATATTTTAGTCACCATTTTGAATTGTTATAGTGGGAGGGTTTTCAAATTTTCTGTTCTACAACAGTGCTTGTCAAGTAAGTCTTGGAAACGCTATACTCCTTGGAGAGTCACATCATCGGCCTGGTAAAGGAATAAGAAACTGTTTCTCTATCACTCCCTCACACAAAAGGAAAACCGAAACCCAGAATCTATCCAGATGACTCAGCAAAGAACCTCCCATTGAGATAAATGTTGGTCCTATCTTTCCACGTGTGCAGCTTACACGTGTGCATGTCTTGGAGGGGTGCCAAATCCATCTCTGCCTCCGCAACCCCTCATCATGCTTCCTGGTCCCATGTACCACTTAAACTCTCATCTAGATCAGGTTCCTTTTGCATAAGCCCATATAGCATCCCTTAACTTCTCCCTTTGTAATTCTTATCCCACTTATTCATGTCCATCTTCCCAAATAAAATATAAACTCTCTGAAACACCCCACTCATCATTTGAAAAGTCTGGTATCTTGAGGATCAAATATAACAAAGTCCAGAAGGAAGCCAAAAAGCACAGGGCCATGTGCATCGCTCCCTCTCTTGCCACCTGCACGTTCACGTGGCTGACATTTCTCGGTTGCTTACTCTTCGTGAGACAGGCAGGTGGCACAGGTAGGTAGAATAAAGTCTCTGTGGCAAAGAGGCCAGCTCTCTAATCTCTCTCTTCTTAAGCACATGGCAAGATGACATACCTGAGCCTCCCTTTTGGTTAGGCTTGACCCCGTGACTTTGTGACTAGGTCCTTTTGTGGGAATGAGAAAAGAAGTAATGCGTGTGTGCCTCTTGGAAGCCTGACTTTGAAATCTCCCAGAAGAACTCTTCCATATGCTCTTCCCTTCAGACTGGTGGGATGAAAATGGCCATAGCTGCCTTCGAAGCCACCATGTTAGACAGCAAAGCCTCTCCTGACTTGGGTCCCAGAAAAACCTGCACAAAGCACAGCTACTGTTATTTGGGATGGCTAACCTAACCTAAGAGAAGCAGAAATAAAATTCTTGTTCTTAAAGCCTCTGAGATTTGGGAGTCTGTTAACACAGCCTAGACTCTCTAATAGCTAACAATCTTGAGAAATTCACATGTTCTAAGAAAGAATTCCTATTATTTTGGAATATGTTCCAGAGTCTTCAAGATTGGGGCAAAGCAGGGGATTGCATTTTGCAGTTCAGGGTTTTTGACTTCAAAAGCTGCAAGTTTTGTTCCCACCAAGGATGCATGACTAAGTTCACCTATGGTGCGACACTGCATAATGGATAGTCTTCTCTATATAGACAAATGAGCCTACTGAGCCATTCTGTCTGAGGGAATGACTGGGTGGTATGGAAGTTCAGTCATTTTCTTCTTACTACACTTCCCTCTACCATCTTTCAAAAGTGGAAAATCCAATATCCATAGTTCAGTCCCATAGGGGGTTTAAGAGAGTCACCTCCTCTCTTTTGTGCCTTTCCAATGCTATGGTGATAGGAAGGATTAGGTGTAGACCAGTCTTCTGAATGCCTTAGGAGACCAGGTCAGTCCCAGTGTCTTGAAGTATTAGCAGCATTCTTAGCCATCTGCACCAGCCCTGACCACCTCCAGACCTCAGGGCTGAGGGAAACCTAAGAAGTGAGTGACATTGAGTTTCTATAGGTAACACAATGGCTATAACAAAGAGGATGTCTTGGATCTTTGCACTTGTTCTTGGTTTGAAGCACTTTCCGGAGCAACTAAAAGGCACCTGGTTTGCATTTCATCAAGTCAAAGAGAAGGAAGGAAGGAAGGGAGGGAGGAAGGGAGGAAGGGAGGGAGGAAGGGAGGAAGGGAGGGACGGAGGAAAAGAAAGATAGGGGAGCAAGCAGACTGGACAGAGGATGGGCACATGAAAATTATTTTTTTTAACAAAGCAGTATTTTTCACTGCCTAGGCAAATGACTTTTGTGAAAATACTTCTATGAAAAGCAATATACTGTTTTGATTTTACTCAGCGCTATCATTAGGCTTGGATGCAAACAGAAGTTTACAATAAAATAAAAACATATATGATCAAAGACTGTATATAATTTTGTGATAAGGTGATTTATAATTCAAGCAGTGTACTGCTTGAGACTCGTATTTTGATTCCCCATTCCAGATGCTGCAGATGCTCTCTGAGGAAGCAAAGAACACATGGATGAAGAGAAAAATAATTAACTATCACTGAGCTAAATAATTAAGACTATCACAAACAATATAAATAACAAATTTATAATGTATTACAATACAAATAAACAGCATTTTTAGTGTAAATACTGCATTTGCACAAAGAAGCTATTTAGTAACAAATACAATGAAACTACATCAGAAACATGTGAAAATGATCTGAGTCACACATATGCAGGGACACAGTTCCCACAAAACTTGACCAAGAAGAAGCCATCTGAAGGCCATGTGCCGGTCTGAAACCACCAAAGGCCTTCTAACCAAATCTCCTGGTTCAGAAAAGCTGCTCAAAAGGTTGCCCCATCAAGGTTCATCATCATTTGGTTTTTCAAGAGGCACTGATCCCAAGAGGATCGAAACGTCAGACTAAGGTAAAGATACTGAACAAGAAGGAACTTTTCTGTTGGCACAAAAGATTCACATGAATACTTTTCAAAATGTTGTATTTGACAGGATGGGTCTGTTACGCACTTATAATACTGGCAAAAATAACACTTCAATACTGAGCTGGACAGAGATGAGTTGATAAACATTAGCGAAAGCACCAATCTTTCCCCTCTTTCTCTCCCTTCATGCCAATTTAACATTTTATACTGAAATCTTCGGTGGACCTTATTGTTCACATGTATTTGGGCTCTTTAATGTTTACCATCCTGGAAAGAGCATACAGGCTCCACTCTTAAAGACTTGGTCATAAAAAAACATAAAGGCTAAGTGCTTGCCTTTGAAGACGTTTTTTTCTCATCCTTTCCCAAAGGTCTTACAGGATGCCGGCTCTGCAGACTTACATATCCTCAAATCACGCAGCAATGCTGTAGTTATCAACAAGGATTTGGGCCATAAAAAGGTCAAAATTTGACTTTCTCCCCTGCTAAAAGCCAACCTGGCTAAAGCTTGTTTACTTTTTATTACAGTCGTTAGTTTGGATTTCTTTTTGTAGTTAGAGAGGCCTGTGCTAACAGGGCCCTTACACACCAGATAAGGTGTAAGTATGCACCCGTGAGGTGAGGTTCGGGGACCTGTGAAGTGAATGAGTACTGCCTGTTACCCCATTCAGTGCTTAGACTTCAAAGAAAGAAACTAATAAAAGGTAGCTAGAAGTTTCAGATTTTCCCTCTCATCAGAGAAAAGAACCCTGCTCCAACTACTCACGCAAAACGCACTGCTCCCCAGTACAGTCTATAGTCACTTTTATTTAATTTTCCTAATTTTGATTTACATAAAATACTCTTCTATAATTAGAAAACTAATATTGCAACATAGGGAAGCATGATTATTTTTTATTTTTTTAACCAAAACCATGTTTCCACACATTTGACTTCTGGATTAAATAGATTATCTCCAGAAAAAAATCCATAAAAGCCTATTGGAATGTTAATCTAATTTCAAATTATTTTAGGTTAACTTTTTTCCCTTTAGTTTTTTATTCAGTAAATACTGGAAACAAACCTACAGGCCTCAAGTGAAAAGAAATTAAATTAGATGTGTACTTTTCCAGCCATTTAGTAAAAACCCCACTTTTTGCCAGGATATTAAAAAAAAAAATGGTTCCTATAGCCACAGAAGCTTCAACTTTTAGTGGATCTTCTTCTCTAAGCTGTTTTCTCCTCTTCCTCCGATTTTTTTTTTTAAGTATTGTTGAGAAAGAACATACATTTCTCTTGTTATATAATTAGGTATTATTTGGGGTCCAGTAGAAAATTGGCCTTATGTTCATAAAAAGCAAAAATAGATTTTATTTCTTCATTCCTTTCCTTTTGGTCAAATACTCCACTTTAAAAAACAATTTTTTTAAATATGAGGAGTGGGAAAGGGGGGAGGTATTATGCAGAAAAGCCAAACTATGAAAACTTTTATTCCATACCTCTGAACTTGAACTTAATGATCTTTGAAAACTTTGTTTCAGCTGATTATAAGAGAAAGAAATTCAGTGACAGAAGCACAGGCTCCGCTCAGCAATGAACCAGAAAAGCTTTCCATGATCAGGGAGATGGAGCTGCCACCATCAGAACCATGGTGCTTGGGCTGAGGATGTGTTAGAGACGTACATGGCAGGAGGGGCAGGAAATGAGCCAAAGTCAAGGTTTTCCCAGTCTGTCAGTTCTGTGATGGCCTCAAACTCAAGGTGCTGTTGCTGCGAAGAGAAAAACTACTGGCGACTCCTCATGAACCTCATAGTACTGAGGGATGAGACTGTCAGGTAACTGAGTTAGAAAGATGAAAAATAACCATCTCTAAAAATTGGGCTCTGTCAGAATAAAAACTCCCTTTGTGTGAGGCTTGCAACAGGCCCATTCAGCCACTCGAGGGTGGAGGGTCTCAGCACCTCCCCCTCCTCTAGGGAGCCTGTGTTCAAAGTTAATACAAGGTAAGGGTTATCAAAACAGCCAGACAGGAGTATATTGCATATTTCTTTATAAAGATGACAGAAACTTTTTGAATTTCATAAACCTGTATTACTTGTTTTTCTGTCTGGACCCAAGGGGTGTAGGATCAACTTTAGACATCTTTCATAAGCTTGGAATCTAATTTTATGAATTTATTCTAAGACATAAATCAGGTAAGGCAGAAGTAGATGGATGGATTCTTTAAAAGAAATCGGGCCCCTTGGGTACTTTTAGTAGATTGAGTATTGAGAGATTTACAGGGATAAAATTCTTTACAAGATTAAGGAAGAAGGAAACGAAACCAAATCTTTCATTTCCAGATATTCACTTTCATTAATTCTTTCACCAAAAGCACATCACTGAAAGAAAACCAGAAATGGTTTTGCAGTTAATATTAAAGTGGTTCAAGAGCCAGGGAACCCCTTGAGATGGAAGCAAAACAACAAAGTATTCAAGTTCTCTTCACAAGACAACCTTGTCCTGGGCAACACTTAGGGCACTTCTGGCTTCAAAAAGAATTTTGCTAAAGGAACCTTTTGGGGGGAAAAATTACTACGTTTTGGCAAACAACAACAAAAATCTCTCCTGTAAAATCCCTGCTTCCCTTTTGAATCTCCAAAGGTTACAACATTTCATTCAAGACGCTTGGCAGTCACGGCTCCGTGGGCTTTGGTTCTGGATTATGTAAACCCTCAAGTCAGAATGAAGGCGGCTGATGGGAAGCGGCGGCTGCCGGAGGCCGCTCACTGAGGAAGTATTGTGAAGAGCTTGGGGCGCCTGCAGGCCGGTGGCGGGAAAGCTGCAAATGCTAAAGGTAAGAAGTAAATCCTAACAAAGGAGGTTCGGAGAGTTGGGATGGCGTCCAAGCTCTCTTCTACCATAAAATCCAGGGCCCTCGCGGTTTCTATCTCTGGAAAAGCATCTCCGTACCGCGGTGGCTGATGTCTCTTACAGTTTGACAAAAACAAATACTTAACACAGAAGACTTCCCATGCACTGTGAGGATGGTCGTGGTGCTTGGCTTTCGTGTTATGGCGCCTGCGGGGTGCTTTCCCTGGTCAGGACTCTCTAGCCTCAAGCCAGTGAAGGTGTGCCCATCCCAAGTCCCCGGGCAGATCCCCACACCCGGTTTGTTTCTCCGTTTCCTGATTGTCATGCCCGAAACGCTCTCATTAACCTACATGAGGCTCAATGCCAGAGACTACATGACTAGAGATCGCTTTTTTAAGAGAAGCTTGCTCATTCAGGAAAAAATAAGGATTTGATTTACACTGCAGACCTGAGGGAAGCGGACCTTCTCCTTCGGTCTGAATGCTCGGAAATACTGTCATTAGACTTGCGGTCCCTTAGCGGCGTGCTGGCTTTTGCGCTGCCTCACTGTGTCTTCCGCCGCCTCAGTGTGGGTGGCGCTGGGCGGCTCAGGCAAGTCTTCCTCAGGCTCAGCTTCGCCCTCCTCCTGGGCTTCCCTCAGGGGCCCCTGGTCCTGGGCGTCATTCCTCTCCTCGTCCGCGGGGGCAACCGAGCCGTCCTCCTCCTCGTCCTCCTCTACTTCGTCCTCATCAGCAAGGTCTTCTTTTTCTTCTTCGTCATCTACAAGGCTGTCCTTGTTTTCTTCTTCATTCGAATCATCTTTTTCCTCCTCTGCGTCCTGCGGCTGTTCGGCTTTGTGAGCCTCCTCTGACTTCCGTGTCTGCTCTGTGGAGGGAAGAGAAGGGAACGTCCTCTCGATAAACTGATCACTCAGCAGGCCATCGAGTGTGTTTAGTCGTGAAATGAAGCCGGGGTTGGGGCGGTGGGGGGGCGGGTACGTGACAGTTTTCTCCACTCTGAAGCTGTGCTATCCCACAGCACGAACCTCTGGCTGATGGTGTCCTACCTCCATCCGGGGCTTCCCTGATCGTGTCTGGAGATTTCCTTGACCCTGCTGACTTTGGTAGAGAACAGAGGGCAAGGGTTCCTTCATGCCTTATATTTGGTACCTTATAGAACACTCTGTGACCCACCCACTGGTCAGGTGATTGGTTGAGAAATGTGACTTAAGTCAAGCCAATCACAGGACTTCCCAGGAGCTTTCAGCCAGAGTCAAGGGGATAAGCCTTCTGTCTTCCCACGGGATTTGTTCAGCTGATAATATGCGACTTAGGGTTGTTGACAGCCCCTGAATCAGCCACATAGAACCGGAAACCCAACATCCCTTGGGCTGTGCCTGAAGCCAGAACATCCCTGGATCTTGCAATTATGTGAGTTAATAAATTTTCCTTTTTTTCCTAAGTTACCTTAAACTGGATTTCTGTGATTTTTAAGAATTCTAAACATAATATATTTTCTAATTATCTATGAAAGTCTCCAAGCCTTGACAACTTCAAGAACTCAAAAGAAACAGAAGCTTATTTAAACTCCCACATAAAATGCAACAATTATAAAGTTTCATAAAAGTCTTCACGCAAAGTCTCAAAACTAGGAATAAAAGCATGCAAATCCAAGGCTCTTGAGTCCCACAAATGGTGTGGGGTAGTGCAAGGATTTGGGAAGACTGTTCTTACAGGACTTAGGAGAGTTAATGGTACACAGTTGAGACTCAATAAATATGAATTTCCCTCCCTCATTCCAGTTTGAATGAAGGAAAAGGTATCAACTAACTGATGAAGGGCATACACTTAAAGGGAAAAAACAATTGCCAAAATGAAGTATTCCCTAATTTAAGGAAGAAAAAAAAAAGAACTTTTGTTCAAATCTGATGTAGAGAATACATTTCAAAGAATTTGGTAGTGGTGATGGTTTGCACACCTACTGAATTACGGGGGAAGAATCTAGTATCTCTTTGAGCACAAAAGGATACACCACAGAATTCCAAAAATACTCTATCACATGAGTTTTTCATACTTACCAGTGTGTTCAGATAAATGCTTTGGAAATGGTAGATAGAAACATTCTGATATTACCACCAGGACCTGGAGAGAAAAATGTGATTTCACAGTGACTAGATATTTATTACCAAAGAACCTCAAATGTAGGCCTTGGTTCTATAACCAGATGTTCACAGACAATTAATTAGCAGTTGGTCAAAAGTCCTCAAAAAAGACATGGATACAATTAAGAATCTCCTATTTTTCAAATGAAACAATATAGGAAAATATTATGAATATATAACAGGAGTTGGGGTCACAAAGTCAAATGTCTATAGAGAGCCCATTAAAAATAGGTATATCAAACAAAGTATAAGAAAATGGATACTTTGAGCCAAGCCTAAAATGGCCTTTTAAAAAAACACTCCTCTGGCCAAACAAAATTAGTCTGCATATGGCTGCCTCTCACCCATGGGTAACCACTGACTGAATAAAAGATGATGTCAGGGGCTAGAATTCTTAAGAGTACCATAAGAAATTTCTACAGAAATAAATTGTGAGAAAAGTCATTGATGGTATGAACTAAACCCTATTTTAGACAGTGATTGCCTTGGCTTCGTCTTCAACCTTACTGCAGCATGACTCATTTTCTACTTGCTATAAGCATCCCTCTCCCTTTGTAAACTACAAGCTCCTTGGAGGCAGGTTCCGCCCAATCCCTGTTCCGTGCCGGGACTGGCATGGGTCACGGTGATGAGGCTACAGATTGTGTCAAAAAGGGCACAGTTCTCTGACTGGGAATAAGCTGTAGTCATTCTTCACACCTTCCCCTACAGCACCCCACAACACAAACATCCACCCAGAGAGAAGCTACCTGTTTAGAAGGGCAATCCACTTCTTGTACCTAGCTAACTCCTGGACTGTCCCTTTACTTTGAATAATTGCAGGGCTTTAAAATAATACTACTACTTCATACATTAGTGTTTTAAAGGTGCTTTAAAATGTTAAAGAACCTAAAGAAGTCATAGTACTTTTGATTCAATTTCATAAACATCAAATGAGTACCCTACTTTGTGTTCAGAATTATTACCATCTGTATATTCATTTTTTACTCAAAATTTGGTTCATTAGGTTCCAGGTATCATGTCAACTTCTGCGGGGAGAAGATTTAAAAAAAAAAAAAAAAAGGAAAAAATGGAGGTTTAATTATAAAGCAATATGGAACATGAATTCCATAAGAAAAAATGAATAAAGCACTTTGACAGATATTCACGAGATACAGATACGACAACCAGTTCTAGGTTTGGGAAGGATCAAGAATGGCCACTTGAAGGAGGCAGCTTTTAAGGCCATGGGCATGGTCCAGAGTGGATGGGTAGCACCAGCTGCCAGCTCTTCTAAGCTACACCAAATTGACCATGGGGGGACCGCTCACCAAGCAGGGGTCCAAGCAAGTGACAACTCCTGCGAGATCTGGCTCCTTCCCCAGGGAGGAGCACTGTGGGGCAGAGCCATAAGGCAAATGCTCCAGAGCAGTGGCCAAGCCTGGGGGTGGGGGGTGGGAGGGACACTCCTCCCTACCTGGAGGGTCGGTAGGGGCAAACACCCTAGGAGTCCAGGAGTCTGGCACACACAAAAGGGATTGACTGCCTTTCCCTGAGGGTGCACTGAAGAGAAGGGGCAGTGATCCTTCAGCCTGGGGGCTGGAGATCAGGGAGCTGCCCTTTGTTACTTTTTTTTAATCCCGTAAAGTGGTGTGAACAGCCTTCAGGGAACAAAAGTCCCACAGAGCAAAGGGAAGGAGCTTCCACTGAGCCCTGCCAGGAGAGGTGCAATTCGGTGCACCAGGCCCCACCCCCAGATTGGCAGGATCCTCAGCAAATAACAGGTTTACAGATGGCTCAGAACTGGAAAAACAAAAACAAAAACAAAAACAAAAAAACAACCAAAAAAAACTGCACTAGAGTAAGATAGTATATAGAATTAGAGGTTGGGACCTTGTTTACAGGTGAAAAATAACATTTAGTAACATGTTTTAGTTGTAACGAGGTTCAATCAAGAAAACAAACAAAAATCCAAACTAGCAGACTTGTTTTGATTTCTCGTCTTTTTAAAATTAGGAAAAAGTAGGAAACAGAATAGTTAGGCTTATGTGGAACAGTAATTTGATCAGGAAATCACTCCTCTATGGAAAATACCATGCTCCTGCTGGCCACTGTGTAAGATAAACTGTAGAAAGATTCATAGAGAGAAGAACTTCCAGAGACACCAGGACCAAGCTCCATACGATTGCACACCTGGGCTCTGCTTTCAGCCCTCAGTTAATGGCAAAGGTGCCACAGAGCACAGAAGGCACAGCTGCAGACCTTCCTGAAGGCTAAAATTCTAGCTGTTGTGCACTTTTTAAAATATATATTACAGTTGTAGAAAAGGGTCAGAGATATATGTTTGGTATTTTATGGAAATGGATTACCAGAAAATGTATGACTCTTACTACTTTGAAATCATTATCCTTTTGTTAAAGAAAGCTCTCCTCCCTACTTCCTTTAAGGAATAATATTCTATATCCTTTAATCACTTGAATAGTCTAGAATCAACTCTCTTCTTTCTTCAGGCCAAATCTTAACAACCTTCCTGGACTGATTATTTGAATCAAAGTTTCTGAATGAACTTAGGGCATAGGCCTGACCTGATTTCTTGAACTTAAAGTTAACCTCAAAGATAAAATTCACAAACTCTTGATGCTGAGAAGACTTTCCAGTGGTCTTTCAATAGGCTAACACTCAACCTACGTTCTCTACAACTCCAACTGAGAACCACCCAGGATCTCATGGGGTTCCCCCTTCAAAAGCCTCATTTTCATGGGCTCTAAAATACACTGCTAGAAAAATCTAGCACCAGACAGTAGATGAGAGAAGCATATTTATGTCCAGTCAGATTTATATCCAAAGTCAAATCCTTTTAGGCCAGACCATGAGGGTCACATTGGTTAGAAATAAGATTAATGTGACCTAATGAACAACATATCTTGAATTCCAGTCCCACCTGTGGAGTTAACACCAGCAGTCAGATCTCAGATATAAGCCATAGCATGAAGTAAGCATGTTTGCAGCAAAATAAAATCAAGCCTCCTTGGCTTCTTGAAGTACAGCTTTGTTGTAACAAGTTATATATCAATATATAGCTATACATACACACACACACACACACACACACACACACACACACACACACACACACA
>NW_019154090.1:33402495-33508782 GCF_002288905.1 Enhydra lutris kenyoni
TATAAAAGCTATTGCTAACATTTTAAGCTTATTTTTAAGAAGGACTTACTAAAAAGCTGAAATGCATTATACAATGTAAGGATAGACTTTAAGATAATCTAACTTCAACATCTGTCCTTTTATATAAATTTTTAGTAATCATCAATTATTCCTATCATACAGTATTTAGGGGCTTTGTGATTAATATATAGCACAATGGTTTTTAAGAACTCCTTAATTAGAGTTTAAAACTTGATCAAATTGATCAAGTATGGATAAAAAGAAAGATTAAAAATTATGTAAAAGAGTAAAACATTGCCAAAACACTTACAGTTGCTTATGTAGTTAAATAAACAAATTTATTATTTTAATTCTTAACCAAAACATCTATGGAGAAAATGCACAAATACCTACTAGGTACTAATTTTCATACTTAAAGAAGACGTGGTAATGTGCTTTGCATCTTTTTTTTTTTTTTTAAAGATTTTATTTATTTATTTGACAGACAGAGATCACAAGCAGGCAGAGAGGCAGGCAGAGAGAGAGAGAAGGGGAAGCAGGCTCCCCGCCGCCCAGAAAGCCCGATGTGGGGCTCGATCCCAGGACCCTGGGACCATGACCCGAGCCGAAGGCAGAGGCTTTAACCCACTGAGCCACCCAGGCGCCCCTGTGCTTTGCATCTTATTTTTTTTCCCATAATAAGGACTGTGTTTTTTATGTACCTTACCTCACAAAATCCACCTTAGGATAACCAGACTGTATGTATAAGGAGCAGGTCAGGATTAAAGGTTCAGTTGGGGGATATGAGCAAGAAAAAATCACCCTGTTCTCTCAAGGAACAAATTCACAGATTTGGCCTCATCACCACAGTGTTCCATTCAAGGAAGCAATGTGTGAAATCACAGCTGACTTGGTTGCCTTGGAAACTGACTAGGCAGCACACATCTTCACAATATTTTAGGTTAGCATTAGGAGATAATAATTTAATGAACTTTCCATTATATCTCAAATTACCACTGAAAGTAGTATCAAAAAAAAGTAACTTTAGATTATACACAAAATGATACTTGTTTATGCACCTTTTCTTTCTTGGCTGCTTTCTAGTTTTGCATAAAACCCATGTGGTTTTAAAGAAAGAGAAAAAATAGCATTATCTCTTACCAGACCCAAAAAAAGGCCAAAAATCAAGGTGGCCATGACGAAAAAGACATAAGAACACCAAGCAGGAATTCCAAGGGTCACTGTGAAATAGTTGTGAAGATGCTGTAATCAGAAGGAAAAAATAAAATCTTTATTAATTACCAAACATGTCTGAATCTCCCTCTCTTGCTAGAACTGAGGTCTGCTAACTGTTTCTACATGTATGAGTTCCCACAAAGTTCACCCCATTTGCATTTATGTAATTCTTCAAGGAAAAGTCAAATTTTACAACATTAAAAATTGGAGGGTACTAATCAAGGTCATATCTATGAAGAGTTATATTTCTTTGTTCATGATCTGGTAGAACTATGGCAGAATTGTTTTTCTAGACCCTTCTTTCATCATGACAGATTCTTTTTGGTCATTCTCCCCTAATAATTCCATATACCTCAATTTTTACTCATCATGTGGCATCCATAAAAAAAATTTCTTTTTAAAGATTTTATTTATTTTTTAAATAAATTTTTAAAAAGATTCTAAAGATCTTCTTGTCAATTTTTAAAAAAGATTTTATTTATTTATTTGACAGAGAGAGACACAGTGAGAAAGGGAACACAAGCAGAGGGAGTGGGAGAGGGAGAAACAGACAGATGGTCTGTCGAGCAAGGAGCCAGATGCAGGGCTCCATCCCAGATCATGACCTGAGCCGAAGGCAGCCGCTTAACGATTGAGCCACCCAGGCACCCCACCCTTTGTTAATATTTATGTGGAACTAAATTACTACTTACAGAACATCAATCATTTAAAATGTCTCCATACTGGGGTGCCTGGATGACTCAGTTGGTTAAGCGTCTGACTCTTGATTTTGGCTTAGGTCACAATCTCAGGACTGTGAGATGGAGCCCTATGCCAGGCTCTGTGATGGGCATGCAACCTGCTTATGATTCTCTCTCCTTCTCCCTCTGCCCCCCTCCACCCCCAATCCTTCTCTCTTTAAATAAATAAATAATAATAAAACAAAACAAAATGTCTCCATACTTCCTTTTCCTAATCAGATGATTTCTCTACCCTACCCATCCTCAATAACTTGCCTAAATCACCATAAAGCTGAAAATATCCTAAACAGAAGAAAGTCTTTCTAGTTAATTCATTAGGAATGAATGAGATTCCATCAGTCTTTGAGTACAGCCCACATCCCTTCATGTTTACTATTCCCGTCAAATACTTAAAAAATGAGTGAAGAGATACCATCTTTGCTGAAAATTGTTTACATGCTAACTCATGCAGGTATGAACCTACCAGTCTGGAGTGAAGGCCCACTTGAATTATGGACCTGCAGCAACCATGCTTCATCATGATGGCTTAGTGATCATCTGTGTTAGGCCCTTACAGCTCCAAAACCAGTCATTCACTATAATCCAAGCATTTACTGGGCCCATGATGAAATGGCTCCAAGCTAAGTGCCACCAGCAAGCAGAGATAACAGAACGACTAACCTAGAATTGATGAGGTGGATGAAAATGACTCCTAGTTTCTATTTTAATTTAGTATTTCTCAAAATCCAAATTACTCAAGTGTCTCCCATTGGTTTCTCAGTTTATAAATGTTAATTCAATTAAATAATGTATTTTATTCTGGCTTAATTCCAAATGATAAACCAACAAACAAAAAAGCTTGTTAATGGTCTAGAATAATCTGAGCTCTCTTCTCTCCAATTTCTTATTCAGTGAAAGACATAGATCTAAAGACTCAGCAAATACTTTATATATTTATATATGCCAAGTGTTCAATAAATATTTATTGAATTAAAAAAAGATACTAGCATATCCTTCAATTATTCATAAGAAATGCAAACAACTCGTGATTCGTAAAACTACCATCCATTCATCCATCTTCTGTTGATGGCATTGGTCATTTTATCTTTAGCCGGGCAATTATTTATTAAGAGTAATCTAACATTCTGCAGCCCAGTAAAGAGGCAAAGAGGTCTTTGGGATATCGAAAGGCTGCTTCATTCAGATTCTGTTCAGTGTAAGTTCTAAAACGTAGCATATACTTTAGAAAATTCTATGTATACATAGTTTATGCTTTTCTTGATGACTCAGTGCCACCATCAGGATTAAACTCTGAAATGCGCCAAAGAATTAGAAGATATAGAAAACCAGTCTGGCTTTGTGCTGACCCATAGAGGTGTGTATTCTGGAGCTTGATTTATAAATAATATCCATCCATATGGCTGGAATGAATAATGTCCCGTTCTAAGTCCTGCATAGTGTCTCACACCCTTTCTGCAAAATAAATGATTAAAGTAACCCTTAAGAAATTTTCTAAGTTATTTTCTGGAATTCAGTAAGTTATATGACTTTGAATAATTGCATTCTGGGTCACACACTTCTTAGTGGATTCAAAATATCCTCTTACTGTAGTGAGTTCCGCTTCAATTTTCTCACATCAACTTACTCTTTAAAGATCTATGTGAGCCTCTTAGAGAAACCCTGCCATCTTGTGGTCTTTTAGTTAATTAATACCAAAGCCTCAATTAACCAAGTTGTGTTTTCACAACTGCAGACATAAATCTTTACCTGTTTACTTTGTCAGAGTTCACAGTAGTTTTAGAACACCTTTAAGAGTGTTGGGGTTTGCGGCATTAGGTACATGAAGTCTTGTTGTATATACGTTTTTGAGTAATAACTGATTCAAACTGATCTAACTCAGTTTTAGATTCCCGTGTTTTGTTTAACTGCCAGGCAAAGTGACAGTTTTCACTTGTAGAAAATACTGATCCTTATTCAAAATTATATGTGCTCATTATAGGGAAGTATCTTACTCTGCTTCCTTAAAATGCACAAAAATATCACCTAATGGACCTGACAATTTACACAGTACCATTGTAATAGATAATGGAGTTAGAGGTAGTTTTTGGCTACATACAGATTTGAGTGAGAGACTAAATGAAAACACCATTACAGTAGAATAAATGAGAAGAACATTCTACCTGGTGGTCAGTTGGATTTAAGGAATGGAGCAAGGCCAAAGCGTCCATGGACAGAGGTAGAGCTTTCTCTCTCCAGGGAGCCCAGTATTCCCTCTGGGGATGGAACTACTGAAGGTCAGATTCAATGCTGTCCAGGGGCACTCACTCAGGGACCCCAGTGCTGCATAGTCTCATTCAGAGCTGGGCTGACCCTAAATGACAGAGAACTTTTTGGATTTAGATCCCGCCAGTGTCACAGAATATACTCTGAGGAGTTTTGGGACAAATCCAATATCCCTTTCAAACACAGATCAGAATCCTCAAAATATCCTCCCTGTGTGGGAGCAGCTCAGACAGACTTTCTCTAGTAATAGCCAAGGGTCCAGTTCACCTTCAATGTTTTACCCTTTCAACACTTGTAACAAGACACAACTTTGCAGCCTCCTGTAGGCATTAAGGGAGGTATTCTGTGGGTGTACAGCATCTCACTGTAATAGGGTTCTAGATCATTTTACAAGGAAAAAACCTCAAAACAGTAAGAGGAGAGATGCCACTGTCTAAAATACAATGTTTGGGGGAGCTTTAAAATATATTCTTGTTAAGTGTTGGTGTGGATGTGGAGAAAAAAGAACTCTCGTGAACTGCTGGTGTGAATGCACACTGGTGCAGCCACCTTGGAAAACACTATGGACGTTCCTCAAAAACTTAAAAATGGAATTACCGTGTGATCCAGTAATTTCACTATGGGGTATTTATCCAAAGAATATGAGAACAATAATTGGAAAAGATATATGAATCCTATGTTTATTGCAGCATTATTGACAATAGACAAATTATGGAAGAAACCTAGTGTTCATCAACAGAGGAATGGATAAAGAAGATATGGTATATATGTACAATGGAATATTAGCCATAAAAAAGGAGATCTTGCCATTTGCAACAAGGTGGATGGACCTAGAGTGTATAATGCTAAGTGAAATAAGTTAATCAAAGACAAATATATGATTTCACTCATGTAGAATTTAACAAAACAAACAGAAAAAGAGAGACAAACCAAAGAGCAGACTCTTAACTGTAGAGAATAATGGTTAACAGAGCGGAGTTGGGTGAGGGTATGGATAAAATAAGTCATGGGGATTAAGAGTACACTTTTCATACTGAGCACTGAGTAAAGTATACAATTATTGAGTTACTATATTGTACACTTGAAACTAATATAGCACTGTTTGTTAATTACACTGGAATTGAAATTTTTAAAAAAGTATTCCACTTTGAAAGAAACACTGTTATTCTCCAGTCTAAACACTCATGTCCTTAAATCCTCATGATGAGGTATTTATAAAGTCTTAAATCTTCTCCACCATACGGACTATCCCCGCAAGGATGCATCCTACCTTATGGTCTGCGTCCTTGAATAACAACAGTGGCACTGAGGTGAGGGAAGTTACATACTATATTAGCTCAGTGAACAGCACAAATTCACCAAATCAAATAAAATAATACTGAAATGCGTTCAGGTGCTAAACCTAGTTAGCAAAAATACACATTGTACAACCTGCCATTAATCCTGCTATCAGCCTGGATTTTAAAAAAGTAAATAAATAAAAAGAGAAAGCATTCCTTATTGACTAGTGAGAGGTAAAAAGCAAAATAATGATGACAACGATGATTAATGGATACAACTAACAGGAAACAGTTACCAAGTACTGACTAGGTGCCAGGTTCTATGCTAAGCACTCAAAATGTTCTGGTGACAACAGTTTACAGCAGGGAAAACTCATGAGTTCAGAGATACACACAAAGGGTGGAGAATAATGAGTTGTCTCTCTGGAAGAGAGAAAGATAATACCTCCCTACACCATTGTAGCCAACTGTGAAAAAAGATGAGAAGACAGAAAGGCTGGAAAGTCTCTCCAAACAGGGGCCACAGACAACATGTCAGCCCCAAGATTCCAAACCCTGACAGTGGCACCAGACTCAGTGACAGTGCTCGCCAAGTTCAATCTGTGCACCACTTTCATGGCATTCGCCTCACCTTGTACTATCCTTTAGATCATTAACATTTTTCATTAAGATGAGTAACTTCTTTTAAGCTGAATTTCAAAGAAATTTGATATTGCTACTATAAATATAAAATCAGTGCTGATTCCATATCTAGAAGATGTCTATCCACCTTTGAGAAACTCCTTGAGCTGTCTTCCAGCCACCAGTGATTCTTATGAGGTAGGCAAATGTCAAGACTATATATGAGGATGGGTGTTAGAGCTAAAGTGGCAGTGACTTCTACAAGTTTATATAAAAATTAAAACACATCAGTGAATACTATCACAACTGGATTGGAAAGACAATCTGAATTTTAGTGCTGGATAGAACATATGAGATTATCCACCCTTCCCCCACATTGTGGTACAAATTACCTACTAAGGATCACTTGGATTCCAGGAGACAGCAGGAAGCTCGCAGTATCTGGCTTATAACACAGTACTAGGGACTTCTTCACCTCAAGGGTTTAGTCAAGCAAGAACATATGGGAGGTTGGTGTAGAGTTAAGGAAGCCAAATGCAGAATACAACAAAACCCCTGAGTTCATGGGAACTCAGCTGTGTGGGTGTCTCCTCACCAAGCAATTCTGACATCCTGAGGACAAGCTCTTATTTCCAGAATGCCAGACCCAGCAAGCTAGCTGTACTCCTACAGCAGAAACTCAAGGACTTTAAGGACTAGTTCAGTAGGCTCATCTTATAGATATTACTCTTGTTTTTACTTTATCTTTTTCATTACAGAAACAAAAATTAATACAGACAAAGATAAGAGATTTAGCTATAGCCATAATTTCAGTATCAGAGATAGCTATTGTTGACATCTGATTAATCTCCTTCCAGGTACTTTCCCGTAGACACATGAAAACACCACACGAACATAGCATTACAATCACTGCTTTGTTACCTTTTCCCCCACTTAATAGCATGCAATTTTCCCTATAGAAATATTATGCCTAACCAGCCACCCAACCAGGGGAGGCTGTTGCTGAAGAAACACTGACTTCTGTCTGTTTATGTATCCACAACATCACAGTAGGATAAGAGAGATTGTGGATGGGCATCAGTAACCTCGCCTCACTGGCATTAGCTACTCTGTGTCTTTCCCTCTTTCTTGTTTGGCTCTTTGGACCTTCTCTCTTGGAGACCTTACACTCATTTGGTTCTAGCCATGTTCTTTCCCTCTCTCTCTTTCTCACCACATGCTATGTTTCTTTTGTTCACTGTTAATATGGTTGCACTGGAGTTTTATATTGTTTAGACATGAGTTACAAACAGATTATCTTCCCCACAATGATACATTCAACATTGATGGAAGGATCCTGGGCAAGGGAGAAGGGCTGGCTAAATACGCTGAGTGAGCTGGGTAGTCAGCTAAGAGGACTTTCTCGGTAAGTGGTTCTTTAGATGCAACGAGGCAAGACTGCGCCTCGAAGTTGAAGTGGAAACCTGACACAATTGAGGATTGGTTCTCACCAGGCTGGAAATCATGTTCCCTGTGAGTAAGAGGACAAGCTCTAGATTATAGAAACAGGTTGTGAGAGCCCTTCCCAGAGATTTCATGGAAGCTTGGAAACTTGTTTCTAAGAAAAGAAGAAACTACAAAGTTGTCCAGAGGCTTGGAGAAGCTAGATGCTGATACAGAGGGTGATACCAGATTTCTCTCACAGTTTTTTAAGGTAATGAATACACACATGGAGAGATCAAAATAATCTACTAAGCTACCATTTATGTTCCTTTAGTCCTATTACTCCCTGCTACACACACACACACACACAACACACACACACACACACACACACACACACACACACACACACAACCTACAGTTAGGGCAAATACATTAGTAAGGCCAATAAATATAAATGGATTAAATTTATCATTTAAAAGAAATACTTCTTGCTATATGTATTTTACAAGACTCATTTATAACATAACAAGAATGAAAAGGTTGAAAGTGGGAAAACATTCCAGGCAAAAACTGACCAAAAGGAAAAAATATGGTATTAATACTAGATAAAAGTTACTCAATAGAATGTAAAACCTAATTGTTTGTGTATCACATTTAACAATTTATCCTATAAAACTATTTTCTTTTGGGGGCGCCTGGGTGGCTCAGTTGGTTAAGCCTCTGCCTTCAGCTCAGGTCATGATCTCAGGGTCCTGGGATCGAGTCCCACATTAGGCTCTCTGCTCAGCAAGGAGCCTGCTTCCCCTTCTCTCTCTGCCTGCCTCTCTGCCTACTTGTGATCTCTCTGTGTCAAATAAATAAATAAAATCTTAAAAAAAAAAAAAAACTATCTTCTTTTGTTCCCTGTTTAGATATCTGGAAAGACATTCTAAGTATACATATGTATATAAACATCATATATACTCTACTTTTCAATCACTAAAAAGAACATCTTTATTGGGGTATCTGGATGGCTCAGTTGGCTAAGCATCTGCCCTTGGCTCAGGTCATGATCCCAAGGACCTGGGATCAAGGCCTGAGTCTTGTCCCTGTCCAGTGGGGAGTCTGCTTCTCTCTTCCCACTGTCTCTCCCCACTAACCCATTCATGTTCTCTCTCTCTCACTTGCTCACTCTCTCTCAAATAAATATATAAAATCTTAAAAAAAACAAAAGGAAGAACATCTTCATTGGTTATTCAGAGATGGTTCATATTCTATTCTCCAAATTGCCTTTTCTTTGCAGTCTGATGCACACACACAGAATCTGCATGCTGCCCACGGCTGGAGCACTGTGCGTATAAAGATAAAACACCCACTCCTGGCCTTGACGCGACAGTACCGCACATTGTAATTATTTGCATGATAAAATGAAAAACTGTAACTCCTTATCAAACTCTTGTTTATCAAGGCACAAAATGCCAAGTTATATGAGGTCAAAGCAATTATTTCTCTCCCCGGATACTATATTTGAAAATATACCTCTTTAACAATGCATGAAAGTTATGACCAACTTCCATCTAAGCTCTTCTTAAACCACTATACAAATTCATCTCTTGACATATACTTATTATAGGTTCCATTCTAAGAACTTACTCTTAGGATTCCTGACATCCACCTATAATGGTCATCCTGTTGAATTAGACATTATAAGGCTATAAGGTTCTCAGATGGCTATCAGAATAAATGACTCTGTCAACCTTTAGTGTCAACATACTGCAAAAGGCAAAATCCTTAATCTCAATTCCCAATTGGCATAATTCATAATTCTCAAACCCTGAATAAACTTCTCATCAGTGTTAAGAAAACAGTAGAAGGAAATCATATGAAACTCATACTTTCTGGAGAGAGGGGAAATCCCAGTTATTGTTTAATATCATACACAAATGCCAAAAAAAACCAGTTAACAAACTTTAAGAAATACTGAATCCAAGTGACAAACCTAGCTTCTGTTAAAAAATACTGGAGTTAGTATTCCACCTTACAAGGCAGAAAATAAAATATAACTGAAAAACTGGGACCCAAAAGACCATTCTTAAATTTCCCTAAACATATAACAATGTGCATGAGAAACAGAAGAGTCTTCATGAACTCCTTGAATATTAAGTTCCAAACAGGACATCATGACTTAGAATCATAGCCTTGAAAAGACAAATAGAAGGACTCACTTCTAAAGACTTTTTGAAATGCTTTAAGGATATATATTTAATTCCACAGCAACTTTGTTAAATTTGGCAGAATTTACCCCACCCTACACATAAAGGGAAGTAAAAGATTATGTAACACATTCAAGATTATATAATTGTTCAACATTTTTAACCTAAATAACAGTTCTAACTCACTGAAATGACTCAGTGAGATGATAAAATTGCTTATAGCAGGGGCATTTAAACTTCTTCTTAAAGGGCCAGAAAGTAAATATCTTAGGCTTGTGGGCCACGTGGTCTCAGTCAGAGCTACTCAACGCTACCACTGTAGCATGAAGGCAGTTCTAGATCATAGATAATGAATGAACATGGCTGTGTTCCAATAAAACTTTACTTATAAAAACAGGTAGCCAGCCCCCAAGCTATAGTTTGCAGATCCCTGATGCACAGAATCACTTTCAGGCTTAGATAATCTTTGACCTATAGGGAGATTCTAACAATGGGAAAATAAGATGAAGTTAAACCACACAAGCCCTTTCAGCTTTAATAAAGGGACTCACCACTGATCTAAGAAAATATGACTGATACAGTAGTTATGGGTCTTTGTTCCAGTTTATGCCCTTCTACACAGGGACGCAATTCTACTGGAGACCCCACATGAGAGCAGTTGTGTGGCTTAAGAAGAAAAGTGACATTATACAAGTATTTGTAAATTTTTACTTTCCTATTGTTTAGAAGCTACATTTTTACTCTTTAAAAACCTGTCTGCGAAGATAGTCACAAAAAATATATTTAAGATTACTCACCCATATCTTGCCAGAGATACTAAAAAGACCAGCCATTCCAGACATCCTAAAAGAAAAATGAATAAATGAAGAGAAGGAGAACCACTGGTGATGTATACTATGAAAAAACAAGGGGCGCCCGGGTGGCTCAGTTGGTTAAGTGCCGGACTCTTGATCTCACCTCAGGTCTCGATCTCACAGCTATGAGCTCAAGCTCTGTGTTGGGCTCCATGCTGGGAGTGAAAACTATTTTAAAAACAAACAAATAAACAAAAAACAAAACAAAACAAAACAAAACAAAACAACACAACCCCCCCCCCCAAACCAAAAAACCTCAGGTCACAGGGATCTGCCCCTTCACTTTTTGTAATGTTTTCCTCTCTCCTGGATTCACTGTCATTCACATAAAGGGTCTTCTCCAACCTCTCCTCCTAAGAGCCATAGTCTTCATTTCAATTCCTCTGTTATAAATATAACAGAGCCATAGTCTTCATTTCAATTCCTCTGTTATAAATATTCAACCCCCTGGCCCTTTCTCCCTCCATTGTGCATACCTGACAAAAAAACCCAACCTTGGGTAGCTGCATGTCTCTGGGGAAAACCACATGACCAGCTGATTGCTCTCCCTTCCCAGTCACAAACCTCAGGGAGCACTCAATACTGTATTGTTTTAGGCTCTACCTGAGATGATAGCTCATATCTTTTCCCTCCCTTCAGACCTTCCACACCCTCCCCCCGCTTTCCATGCCTGCTCAGCTAACAAATACTCCTTGTACATCACTGCAAAATCAGAAGCCACCATGTGATCTCTCTTATCTTCCCACTACCAAATCTGAGCCTGGTGTACACCTGATCTGCCTCCTCCTGTTACGACAGAGAAAGGAGATCTGCCCTAACCACAGCCTAGTTCCTCCACTTGTGCCATGGATCCCATCCCTTTGGTCTTGTTAATGACTTGGCTCTTTCTGCCATCCCTATTCCTGTGTTAGCAATTTCTCCCTTTCTGTGGGATCATTTTCTTCTGCACGAAAACATGTTCTACCCTCTCTTTCTTTTAAAAAGTGCATTCTTGGACCTCACATGGCTCTCCAGCTTCACAAACTTCTCCAAAGAGTAGTCTGTGCTTACTGTTTCTTCTTCCTCAATGTACCTTTAACAGGTACAGTGCAACAGCCTTCCGATTGTCTCACCTCATCCATTGGTGCCTTCTCCAACCTCTCCTCCTAAGAGCCATCTTCTAATTGTATGCACTGATATATCCAAGTTCCAAATCAAGGCTGCAGACCTGTATGATCCTGCTCCTGCCTGCCTCTTGTTCTTAGTGTATTCCACTCCCCCTCCCTTTCTCTGTGCTCAATGTTACCCATCTTTCTGCTCTTCAGTACCATGAGCTCTTTCCCAATGGGGGCCTATAGCCGTGCTATCCCCATTGTTGGAAATACTCCTCCCCACCCTCTTTACCCAGCTAGGTCATTCTCTCCTTCAGTTCTCTCTGCTGTTCCAACTCTCATCTGATAGAGGCCCATGCCTTCTGCCTTACTAAAGATTTGTCTGTTTTTAACAGTAGTTACCCAGATTAAGATTCTTTATATCCCTAGTTTTTTTTTTCTTCCTGAATCTGTCTTAATTTAAGTTACCTAACTCTGTCTTGCTTATTGTTGAATATCTAGCACCCAGAGCAGCATTTGGTATAAAACCAGTGCTCAAATATTTGTAAAATGAAACATCGGAGGTGAGGTGCTTTATTTTTTTAAAGATTTTATCTATTTATCTGAAAGGTAAAAAGAGCACAAGTAGGGTGAGGGGCAGAGGGAGAAGCAGACTCCCAACCCAGCAGGGAGCCTGATATGGATTTTGATCCCAGGACCCCAGGATCATGACCTAAGCCAAGGCAGATGCTTAACCAACTGAGCCACCCAGGCACCCTAGTGAGCTGCTTTTAGAGTAAGCTCTAGATTTTCTGGCTATTACACAAATGCTACTGGATGATTTATTCCTTAAATATTGCATACGTTGATTCTATTTCATCAGGGATTTTCCCTATTCTTACATATACTAATATAAACAACTACAATTATGACAATTCATTCTAAATTAAAACCAACTGTTAAAAAAGTTTGTATGGTTTGGCCTTATCTACTTCACCAATAATTACACAGTTTGACATCACGGACAAAAGTTACCTCCATCTGTGTTCCACTAGGCAGCTAAAGACACCATAGGTTTTATTTTCCTCATAAATACAATAGCAATTCCTTCATAAACTATAATTCAAGAAAGAGTTAACTCTTCTATCTTATCAATAATTTAATCAGAAGAAAGAATGGCAAATGTTATGCAATATCATATTTTATAAAGAGAAAATAGTTAATATGGCTTAGTATAAAAGTTGGAGGAAAGGCTTTTGTAACCTACCTGAATCTGGATACTTAATTCCCAGTGTGCTAACAACTAGCTGAAACATGTGGGTCATAAAACCAGAAACACAACATTGGCCAAACATGGTCATGTATAGTCTGGGTAATCAGAACTGAATATGAAGAAAAATATAGACTTGCAAGGCCTATGGGCTGTTTAAGTTAATATCTCCCATTTTATAAATAATACTTTGTCATAAGAAAGATAAGTTACGTCAGAGAAGCTGGGGATTTCCAGCCAGTCAGAGGCTCCACTGATTGCCATTTCTTCTCTAAGATATAATTTTGCAGGTCTTCATAGACTCCTGGGCCACGGTAACGGCGGAATATCCCATCCTTCGCACTATAAATTAGAAAAACAAACAGAGAATAAATCCATTAAAATAACAAGTGTTACAGATAATAAAAATTAAAACAAATACTAGTTTTACATGTGAACTTCACTTTGAATTTTCACTTGGCTCAATTGAAGAAAAAAATTATAGTTAGGCATAAATACTAATCTATTACAGATTAGAAATTCCCAAACGGCAGGCATTACACATTTTATTTTTATCATTGCACAATTTAGGACCATAAGCAAAATTCTTGGCAGTGTCTAATCTACCAAGTTACTTTTTATTATTTTTGCTATCACTTATTTCAATTTTTCTCTTACAATGGCAAAAGAGCAATTGTTATCAAGCTTTAAAAACTTGTATCCAGCTTTCCAAATTTATGTTATTCAAGCTCCCCACCGCCCCGCCTCAATTAACAAAACACCTTGTATTCTCACAGGTCCCCCAGTTTTTCTCTGACTTTTTCACCACAGTCCAGCTTCCTGAGGGAAGGTCTGCACTGGCCATTTTCTCCCCATGTATTACTCATTCAGCATTCTTGTGATCGGTGGTTCTGCTTCCACAACTCCATAGAAACTGCTAGTACTGGGGGTCTCCAATGGCTCTTCAATGCCATATCCCTAAAGCACTTTTCTGTCATTTTTCTTTGTCTGTCATCGGCACTGTCCACTACTAAACATCTCTTCGTTTCTCCTTTCCATTGGCTTTTATGACATGAACTCCCTTGGCTTCTTATTACTCCTACCACCCCTGCTCAGTTCCTCACTACCCTGTCTTCCTTTGCAGATGTCCTAATGTTGGTCAACCCCAGGTTCTATCCTTGACCTATTTCTAGTCCTATTGTGCATGTTTTCCCTAGATACATTGCAGTGTTTGTCTACCTCAATGCTGAGGAATCCCCAATACATCTCTCCAGTCGAGATCTTTCTTCTGTACTTGAGATCCTGAAATCAAACTATTACTTAAAGTTCTCCATTTGGAATTAACAGGCACTTCACACTGTCTTCTCCATCCTGGCCTCTATCTTCCAAACTTCATCTTATTCTAATGGCTCCTCAATAGCTTTTATGAGTTCTACATGGCCCATTGGTGGTCATCATAGGCTCTTCCTTCCTTATCGCTAAGTAGTCACCATGTCCCAGGGATCCCACCTCCTAAGTATCTTCCCTTTTCTCTTCCCCCATCACTACCTGAGCCTCACTAGCCTTATCACCCAAGATGATCCAACTGCATCCTATGGGTCAAAACCAGTTACAGTCCTCAGAAGGTATCTCATTTTCTCCCAGCTTTCTCCATGATAACTACTGTATCTGGAAAGGGCTTCTCCACTCTGTCTGCTTAACCCAATTCCTACCTTTCGTATTATCAGAGAAATCTTTTTTGATACCCCTCACCCCCTCCTACTCACTGTCTGACATTAGGTATATTTCCCCTGCTGTACTCCGGGCACACCTCTCCTCTACCAGCTATCATTCACTACACACCAGTGCACACCTCACACTCTCTTCAAATGTTCAACTGAATAAGCAATGGTTATGGAAAACAACTTAGAATTCCTGATACTGTTTTCGAATTTCTTCTAATGTTCTTAAGTTTCTAATCAGAAAATTATTTAAACTTACTGAAAAAATGCTGGGAGAGTAGTGACAAAGAAGCGGCCACTCAAACCTACAAGAGGCATAAATAAAAAAAGTTTAAGTCAAATTCAGACTACCCCAAGCACCTGATTTACACTGTAAGAACAAGCAGCCTTGAGCTTATTTTCATGGCCACATTATTAAAATTGTTCCATTTATTTAATCATATTTACCTCTTTTCTTTTTACTTAAAGAAATTGTATTTTTATGCATTTTTATTTACTTACCACTTTCTGGTTACTGACATATAATTTGCTTATTTTTTATGTATTGCACTAAAGTTTTCTGGCTTGTGCATTGCTTAGAATAGTATGGCGGCTGAAAGGACAGGTTGTAGAGTCATGCAATCTGGATTAAATACTAAATTCTCCAGTTACTAGCTTTGTGACCGTAAATACATTACTTAACCTTTCTGTAAAATGGGTATATGAAAGCCTGCCTGAATCATTCTGAAGTGAGATTAGATCAGTTATAAGTTTAAAAAGAATGAAGAATATGATATAATAAGATCATGTATAATCTTTTCACGCTTATAAAATTTGTAATTTCTGTCAAGGAAGTCTATGTATATTAAACAGATTTTTTTTCAATTTGTCACAGCAAACCTTTACTGAACATTAACCACATATCAAGGGCTATGCTAGGTACATGTGAAGATAAGGATAAATAAAACACTTAGTCATTCATCAAATATTTACTAAGCAACTTCTTTGTTCCAGGGACTGTGACAATGGCTCAAGACATACAAAGCAAAAATGAAAACGTGCAATCTTTATTTTTACAGAAGTTATAGTCTAGTGGCAGAGGGGGAAAATTTAATCAAATGATCATGACCAGAAACAGAGACGGATGCTATCAGGGAAAGGGGCAACAAAAACCTGCATGACACCAGGAATAAAGAACAGATCTCCGCCCTTTACTATTAACTAAATAATATTTATGTGGGCACCAAGAGTGAGTCAGTCTAGTTCTGGCAAAAAGAAGGAAAGCTAAAGGATCCTCCTGGCCCGCATGAAAACATGCAGAGATAACATTTTCACATTTCTCATCATTTCTGCCTTTCCCACTTAAGAACAATCTAGACAAAATCAATCCCTAGTTAAATAAAGTGGCTCAAATTTTACATCTCTGTGATGACTTGCTGTTTGCAATACTGAAGGTGTATTTAATAACAAGGGATGTTTGCTTACACTCATTTTATAAAGTAAATCTATACTCAGCAAAATAATTTATTGATTGATGATGACGAGTCTTCCCAAAGATGCATTCTCTATTTTTTCTCATATCCAAGCAATTAACTTTAAAACACCTGTATGGCACCTAAAAGCAAACACAGTATTCTGAAGGCAGTAATAGTCAATGCTACAAAAAGAAACATAAACTTCACACATTTATGATTGTACATCTTTTTAAAGGTTGTACTGGCAGGAACAGAAACAAAAGTGACCCGAGAAGTCAGCTGAGGATTGGAATAAGCATCTCTGTCTACAGGTCATTCTCACCTCTAACAGGCTTGGAATTCCGCTCTACCAAGGAACAAAGGCATCTTTTGGTATAGTTCCAAATCTAAATTGCCAAGAAAAGGAGTACTGGTAATCTTAAAGGCTTGAAAATTATTATATGTTTTGCTAATTACAAACAGTTTCATATCCCACTTTTTTCCTAGCTATGGATTTTTATGACTGCCCTAAATCTCAAATAAGGACACTCACAGTGTTAGGGAATTATGCTTTATTTACACTGGACTTCTAAAATGGAACGCACAGGGGCCCCTGGGTGGTGAAGTCAGTTAAGCATCTGACGCTTGGTTTTGGTTCAGGTTGTGATCTCAGGGTTGTGAGACGGAGCCCCACATCAGGCTATGCACTCAGTGTGGAGTCTGCTGGAGTTTCTCCCTCTCCTTCTGCCCCTCTCCCTGCTCGAGCTCTATAAATAAATAAATAAAGTCTTTAAAAAATTAAAAATCCTTCATATGTTCTTGATCAGTAAATTTAAACTATCAGTTTTCTCATTAATGGGCATCATACTTTCTATCTCACTATTTTTTAGTATTAAGTGATTTTATATTTATAAAGCACATAGGACACAGTATTTGACATAGAATAAGTACTAAATACACCCTAGTGAATATGTTCTTTAAGGCTCTGGCTCAAAGTTGGAATAAAGTAGGATGCAATAAAGTAATTTAGTGTCAAGTGCTTTGGAAATCATACATTATTTTGGAGAACATACTTTTACAAATAAATGTGCCCATGAAAAGATAAATACAGAGGAAATAAGAAAGAAAACACAGTGATATATATATATATATATATATATATATATATAGTCTCTGAGAGTCTACTTTTCTGGTTCAGACTAAAAGGACACTCATTGCCAAAACTATTAGAATAAAGGGTGTGAGAACTTTATGGCTCTTGATATGAATTCCTGTGCTTTTTTCCATGACTATTGTACCAATTTATAAGACCATCAATTAAGGTTCATTTAAAATAAAGATTATTAATAAATTATAATTCTCAAAACTTATTTATGTTTATTTCTTCTAATGAAAACCCATGCAGAATACTAATAATAAGATCGCAGCATCTAATGCAGATATGAGTTCAATTTGAATGATACTGGAATAATACACTGTCACTAAGGATGTCTTCAGGATAATCAACAACAAAACCAAGAATAACCAAAGTAGCCCTTAGACTATGACACACTACTAAGTCCTTTGAAGATCTGACACCCTAGGAAATTCACCTCAAATAAATGTCATTTCTGAGAGGCTAACAAATGTTAGAAAGCTTTGGGTTTCATGTCACTGCTCCAAAAATGTGCTCTAACCTTTAATACTGATGCTGCTATCAAGGGAGCCTCTCATTACCTGAAAAGTTAAAACATTACCAACTTGGAACAAAGAAGCACCATCTGAGGTTGTGGGCTTTAAGGTCAAGGTCTAAAAAAAGGCAAGCATGGATCTCCGCAAAGGATTACAACAGAGGGCAGCAGCTCATGTCAAGGTTGGCATAATGATTCACTGCAAGAAACCTCACTAAGTGTAGAAGAAACAAGTACATACTTAAATTTTAACTAAAAGAGATGAAGTTTGACCACAAGGTCTCCCAACATTTCTGCATATCTTTTTTACTTTAAGGGAAACTTCTACTTTAAAATGAGGACTGCAACATAAAAAGGGCATTAATCCAAAATGCAGGGCAAAATTTATTTAATTTAAATTTAAATTTAATTTAATTTAATCAAGCTTATCTTAAACATGTAAAGCAAAAGAAAGAAAAGAATGAAAAGATAAGAGAAAGAAAAATGTACCAGGGAACTATATTTTGATATGCAAAAACACAAGGAAATGATTTAAGTTCAATACTTAAAAAATGGGGATAGCTGCTAGCTTTTGTTTTACCGTTATTAGCTGTGTTACTTTGAGCATGTTACTGAACCCCTCTGAGCCTCAGTTTTCTGAGTAATATAAACAGTTCTTCCTAGCGTTGTTATGAAACTAAAATGTATGTAAGTCCCTAACACAACTACAGGCTGAAGTAAATGCTTAATTAATTATTAGTTATTATCACCTAAAGAGTAGCAGAAGGAAAGCAATGAAAAAAAGTAGAACTAGCCTTACCTTTTGAGACTGAAATAAAGTTGTCAGTATTATACAAAAGGCTAATTTTTACAATTATAAAATTAAAATATGAACACTAACTGAACCACAGTAAACGAAGTTGGATTTTGCAACTAATTAGTGGTTTAAACACAATGCTTATTCCTGGCTATGGTAGGAATCTGGTTTACCTCTGGTCCAGTGAACTAGCCATCACCCATGTGTGCTCTATGAGCAGCTGCTGTTTTCCTGTCCTTGACAGCTAAGCTCATCTGCATGGAACAGAAGGTTCAAATACATGCTCATTACATTTAATTTCTCAAAAAACACACAACTGATATATCACCTGGGCGATGCAATAAGTAGGCCACACCATGTCATCTAACCTAAGGACTTTTCTTTCCTTGACATCTACATCTCAGCTGTAAAATACAAAGTGTAATCCCTAATCTTTATAATTCTGAAAATTTATTTTTTGTTCAAAATACCTAAAAAAAATCTCTTGTGAGATACACCAATGGAAGAGTTACAAGCATAACTAAAGACTACGCAGAAACACTTCAAAAACTCTTGCTTTCACTTCTTTTTAAAGTTTACTTGCAGGGAAAAGACATGAAATTATGCCTTACTAGCACTCACGGTAAGGCACTCCTAATGAAAGAATATACTAATGGAGATCCGTAACTAAATAGAAATCTGTATATAGAAATACCCAGGAAAGTGCTCGATTTGAGGAAAGTAGTATCATTTCAGTTATTCCCCACTGCTCATTCAGGATGCTAGATTTTGTAAAAGTGAAGTAAATACCCAAAGAGCTTTCAAGAATAGGGACGAGCTGCCCCAAAGACTTGCCAGTGAGTTAATACATGTAAGACACCCTCTCTTCATTTGGCTTCCAGGACCCAGAACCCCTCCACCTCCTTCCTACCTCACCAGCTTCTCTTCTTCTTCTGCTGTAACTACATCTCTCCTTCAAAATGTTGGAGTGCCCTGGTTTTCAATCCTCAAAACAATCCTCAATTCCTTCCTCCCCTCCTTTCGAATACCATCTACAAGGATGATCTTCAAATGTACATCACTAGCTCTGGGGTTAAGTAACATGCCCAAAGTAACACAGCTAATAACGGTAGTACAAAAGCTAGCAGCTATCCCCACTCTTTAAGTATTAAACTTAAATCATTTCTATTGTGTTTTTGGATATCAAAATATAGTTCCCTGGTACATTTTTCTTTCTCTTATCTTTCATTTCTTTTCTTTTCGGGACTTTGTTTCTTCACTATTCCTAAAAAATACTGGACCAAAGACTTTTTTCCTCCTTCTTTGATAAAAGTTTCAAATATATATAGTTTACATTTGCATAAATAGCATGAGTCAATGATAAATTTGTTTTTAAAATATTTCATTATAATAAATTCCTCTCTACATTATCAAAAAAAGCACTCAATCCATTAACAATGGAAAAAAATAGTCGTAAATCTACATTTTAGATGGAAAGACTGTATTCAGTTAGCCTTTAGATCTATGAATCCATCACAAAGCTAATTGTTTAATTCTTTTCATTCAAATCATGCTGTGAGTTCTCTGCAGGTATACCAAATGACTGAAATGTGAATAGGCCAGCTGCATTTCTAAGAAACTCATCATAAAATGTGCTTGGTGCTTACTAATTAGCAAGGCTTACACCTGATTTTGTTGGACTCAACTACTAAAAGACAAAAACAACTTTACAGCAAAAATATAATTGCAATGACTTGACATCCAAATAGAATAACTCATTCTAACAGCTCAAACCACAAACTAACAAGTATAATTGTCTATCTCTGAACAGCAGATGGGCAGAAGTGGCTTTGATTCAAATGATTAGAAAGGCAGAGGCTTGAGGACTAATGGCTTTAACAGAAATCTCTCTCCAAGGGTTTGTCAACACATCCAATTTAACAGACACCATCCATTTTACTGTCCAAGTAATTGGCAATGCATTACTTTGTGTGTTTTTGCACTCACGGTTATTACAGAAAAGTAATTGCTACACCTCCATACCTTCTTTTTCCCTTGTGTAGGGATACACGAGATAGAAATTGAATGTAGACAGGAAAAAAATAACTAATAAAGTTTCAAAAAATCCAAGTTGAAATTTGAATCATAAAAGCCCACTTTTCTTCTCATTTTGTATGTAATACACGGTAATTTTTCAAAGATTTTATTTGTTTGTCAGAGAGAGAAAGAGAGCATGCACAAGCAGGGAGAGCAGCAAGCAGACGGAGAAGCGGGCTCCCCACTGAGCAAAGAGTCTGATACAGCACTCGATCCCAGGACCCTGGGATCATGACCTGAGCGGAAGGCAGACACTTAACTGACCACCCAGGCGTCCCTACACAGTTATTTTTAAATTACAAATACAAATTGCATCTTTTCTGAATTTAAAAATTTCCTTTATTTCCCTCTTCCTTTCGAAAAATTGTATCGTTAAGAGCTAATAAATGGAGATGGAACAACAGAATTCAAAATTCACCATTCCGGAATCCATTATGAAATATTTGATTCAGATAAGATGATCATGGATTTAAATCTCCAAAGTATCACCCCAAAGGTTATTCCCTAATCACAAATAGGGTATTTCCTTTATAATAGAGAAGTTTATCCTCATCATCTTAACCAAGTGCTCAAACTCAACAGCATTAATGGTGATAATGTGTGTTCTGAGAGAATACAATTTAAGCCACAGGATCACCTATAAAGTACTCTTGCCATTAATATTTAACCCGAATCATGCTTTTGACCAAAATTCAAGCTTGAACAAAATAGAAGAATAAATTAAATGTTACCATAAAGAAACACCTAGGCAAATCCCTGGTCTGTTCTCTTCAGAGTGTCAATGTCATAATGCCATGAAAAAAAGGAGGGGGGCTATCTTCTAGATTGAGGGAAACTGAAAAGATGTAACTGGGGCACCTGGGTGGCTCAGTCCTTAAGTGTCTATTTTCAGCTCAGGTCATGATCTCAGGGTCCTGGGATCAAGCCCTGTGTTGGGCTCCCCGCTCAGTGAGGAGCCTGCTTCTCTCTCTCCCACTCTCCCTGCTTGTGTTCCCTCTCTCACTGTGTCTCTCTCTGTCAAATAAATAAAATTTTAAAAGATTAATTAATTAATTAATTGAAAAGATGTAACTACTTAATTCAGTTGGTGAACCTTGGTTAGATCCTGGTTCGAAAAACTATAAAAAAACATGGGAAATACGGAGAAAGATTTTAATATGTTGAAGTATTGATGATAAAGTATCATGGGATCTATAACTAATTTTCAAATGATTCAGCAAATTAATAATAACAATATAAATATATATCATATATATGTGCATATGTATACACACACACACACACACACACACACACACACACACACACATATGTAAACACAAACATACATAGACAGACCCAGATATACCAAAATGTTACCTGTTGACTCTAGCTGGTCAGTTCATGGGTACTCAGTATCCTAGTCTTTCAATTCTCCTATACACTTGAAAAAACTCACTTAAAAAGTAACAAACTTTTGCATTTAATGTTCAACATGTACAGTACCTGGTTCTTGAGTGACATCTACTTTTCCTACACTGATCTTAAGTATTTCACCGTTCTTTGCAAATGTCTCCCATTCTGAATCAGTCTGCTGGCAGGATGGACACCAAGGAGCATAACTGTAAAAGAAAAATTGTTACTCAATACAAACATGAAAAAAAATCTATAAAGCAAAGTAGAGAAATAGAGCATTTAAATTCAAAAAATAAATTCTTAACTAAAGGGAAGAACAAAAGCAAGCTTTTCTGAAGTTGCTTAATACAGAAAAAACAGAAGAATATTTCCCCCACAACAGAACGTAACATATGAATACCAGTTCCCTGGTGATAAAACAACCAAAGTTTAAGAAGATTTTTATGAATTATTGTAATATATAAAATATTTTACTTCAATGTTATTCTTTTTTTTATTTTTAAATTTTTTAATAAACATACAATGTATTTTTATCCCCAGGGGTACAGGTCTGTGAGTCGCCAGGTTTACACATTTCACATCACTCATCATAGCACACACCCTCCCCAATGTCCATATCCCCACCACCCTCTCCCGTCCCCTCTCCCCACAGCAACCCTCAGTCTGTTTTTTGAGATTGAGTCTTTTATGGTTTGTCTCCCTCCCGATCCCATCTTCTTCCATTTTTTCTTTTCCTACCCCCCAAACCCCCTACATTGCATCTCCACTTCCTCATATCAGGGAGATCATATGATAGTTGTCTTTCTCCGATTGACTTATGTTGCAAAGCATAATACCCTCTAGTTCCATCCACGTCGTCGCAAATGGCAAGATTTCATTTCTTTTGATGGCTGCATAGTATTCCATTGTATATATATACCACATCTTCTTTATCCATTCATCTGTTGATGGACATCTAGGTTCTTTCCATAGTTTGGCTATTGTCGACATTGCTGCTATAAACATTCGGGTGCACGTTTGTATCTTTAGGATATATACCCAGTAGTGCAATCGCTGGGTCATATGGTAGCTCTATTTTCAGTTTTTTGAGGAACCTCCACACTGTTTTCCAGAGTGGTTGCACCAGCTTGCATTCCCATCAACAGTGTAGGAGGGTTCCCCTCTCTCCACATCCTCACCAGCATCTGTCATTTCTTGACTTGATAATTTTAGCCATTCTGACTGGTGTGAGGTGGTATCTCACTGTGGTTTTGATTTGTATTTCCCTGATGCCGAGTGATATGGAGCATTTTTTCATGTGTCTGTTGGCCATGTGGATGTCTTCTTTGCAGAAATGTCTGTTCATGTTCTCTGCCCTTCAATGTTATTCTTACAATGGACCCAAATTTTACTACTTTCCAGATAGCTTTTGATGGAGGATGAAACAGCTTTGAGTATGCCACTAAAGGAGGCCAATTTTCACAAGGATGTCTTCAAACTAGCCAAACCAGTTTCAGATTCATCGAAGTGAGATCTTATGGGTAGAGACCAGAAGATTTATTGCTAATAGGTCCCCCAAAATGCAAGTCATTTCCGAAGATAGGTGGCAGTTCTGAACCATTCAGAGAAAGTAGGAGCTACAGACTAAGCTTGCTCCACAGACTCTTTCTTAAATAGAAGAAGGGTTAGAAATAAACACTTGGCTGGGGCACCTGGATGGCTCAATTGGTTAAGTGTCTGCCTTGGGCTGGGGTCATGATCCTAGGGTCCTGGGACAAGCCCCACATCAGTCTCCTGGCTCAGTGAGCCTACTTCTCCCTGTTTGTGTGCTCTCTCTCTCTCTCTCTGGCAGATAAATACATAAAATCTTTAAAAATAAATAAATACTTGGGCCTTCAACCAGAACTCTACTGTTTTAGATTATTTTTTCATTCAATTAACATGATCTAAGGACCATGTTAAAAACTGAGGCTACCCCTGTGAACAAGACAGATGTGGTGTCTCCTTCCTCCTTGTGGAGTCATCCATAGATGAAAAGAGGTATGTATAGGGATAATGACAATCAAAGAGGCAGGGGCCATGACTGAGAACGCGGAACAGATGCTATGGAACACTCAGAAGCTGGGTGAACTCAGAAGAGCCCACAGAGAAAGAAGCATCTGTATTAAGATCTAAAGTAAGAGTAATAGGCAGAGAGGGGTCAAGGAATGTTCTAACCCAAGCAGAGAGAACAGGAAGTGTGAAGACAGAGTATTGACAGGACAGGATGAAAACATCATTCACAGCCTTTAAAAATGTTGTATAAGGAGTCAGGACTTTATTCCAAACTCCATGACTGACGCCCTAAAAAAAGTTAAGACTCATGATCAGATTTACATTTTTGGAAAAGTCATCTGGCAGCTCTGTGGATAATGGATCAGGGACGGGTAAGACGGAAGCAAACTGGAAGGCTGTGCTTCCTCTTGGTAATATGCTAATGGCCTCACTTTGTCTCCCATGACACTAGAAAACATCATAAATGGGCCATAAAGCTCCAATGTGTTCCAGGATGTCATATGCAGATGTTAAAATAGGAATCGAGAGAAAACTGCTGTTTAGAAAGGATAGTGGAACTCACGCATATGATCTTATTCTGAATAAGGGCATTTACACACATAATTAAAATAAATATCTTGATGTGAGCTATTCCTGGATTTAGAGTAGGTTCTCATAAAAGAAAGAAGAGCAAAGTGTGACACAAACACAGGAGGAAGGCCATGTGGAGATGCAGTCCGAGATGGGTGGTTTGTAGCTATAGGCCAAGGAATGCCAAGGACTGCTGGCAGCCACAGAAGCTAAGAGAGGCATGGAACAGAAGCTCTCCCGGAGCCTCCAGAGGGAGCCAACCTTGCTAACATGGTGATTTTGGAATTTTGGTCTCCAGAATTGTGAGAGGATAAATTTCCACTGTTTAAAGCTACTAAGTAGGTGGTAATTTGCAGTAGTCCAAGGAAACTTCCACAGAAAGGAAAGTATCATTTGAAATTAGAAGGAATTGGGATCAAATATGCCTCATGGAGTCTTAAAAAGCTGGTAGAGCTATGCTTAATATAAAATACTGCGAACAAACATACACTAGAAATCCATGTTAAAATACTAACATAGGACACAATTAAAAGGAAAATTAACATTTACAGAACAACGTGACAAAAATACATGAATACAAATGGAGAGACATTCCATTTTCCTTAATAATACCTGGAAGAATAAAAGCAGTAAATAAAATTAATTAATCAATGCTCACAAAATAGGATAGGATACTCCAGGAAAAAACATCCCCAGACATTTTGAATAATATTTCAGGATGCCATCAACTAGACATGGCATTTTAAAAATCTGCTTAAATCTGTTCAGATTATATTTTTTAAAAATCCTCAACTCAAGTCAAAATGCTGAGGGAATAAATGCAATAGGTTCTTTTAAAAGACTTGATATCACTGAATCATTTATGTACAATGGGTGATATAGTACATAAATTATGCCACCCAGGGATAGAGGGCAAGAGACATGGATGAACCAATGTTGGCAATATGTTGATACAACTACTGAATCTGGATGATGGATGATGGGGCTTCATTACACTACTCCTATTTTTGTTTATGTATGAGATTTCCTAATAAATAGTTTTTGTTGTTTTACTGAGGTATAACTAAGGTATAACTGACTTATAACATTATGTAAGTTTTAGGTAGAACATAATGATCTTAAAGATTAAAGATATTTCTTAAAGATTTGATTAAATGGAAAGATCCAACAAGTTCTGGATGGGCAGGCTCAACATTGTGAAAATTTTGATTTCCCCCCAATTTATTTTCCATTTTTTTCCATTCCTGAATTATTTTTACAAAATGTGGCATCTATTATTTCCATATTAAGAGAAGGAAGGGGTGGGGGGAAAAGAGGAGGAAACAATGTCTGCCAAAAGAATAAAACAAACACAAACAGGAAAAAAATGCCTTAGGAACGGAAATAAAGGGGAAAAAACATTCAATGATCAAATTCTATAACAAGATTTAGGCTCAAAGGTGCTGTCAGGTCATCATTCACGAACCCTTTCACCTTGACCTGAGCAGAAGCGTGGATAGAAGTGCCATGCAACACTCAAGGCAATGATGCATACGAACCAACTTTCCTGAAAAACAACAACAACAACAAACCCATCTCTGAAATGGGGCAATACTTTGCTCCTTCACATTATGAAAGGGGAAAGGGGGGTGTTAAAAGTCAACATGATGGGAGGTCACATTTATTTCAAGACAAGTATTGAGATTGGGTACAGCCCAGGAGAACAAGGACTACCCAAAGCAAGGCATGCATTTCTCTCTCCAGCCAGGCTCCAGAAGCTGCCAGACTTTAGCACAATTGTTCATCCTAAGGACTGTTCATCTGTCTCTAGAAGGGTCTAGTATAGCCAATTCCAAGATAATTCTAAAAAGTCATTAATCTTCTCATTACAGCTCACTGTGTAATCCCTGAAACCCCAGATATGGACCAGAGAACATGGACCAGGAACCATCTGCTGACATCTTTGACCACGGCTGATTTTAAACATTTCCAGGGCAAAGTATATACCTGGTACATAAATATTTGCTGAATAAATAAATGAACAAACTTCAAAGAAAATAACTCATTGAGAAAAGTCATTTTTTACATATTTAAAAAAAATATCTGTATGGCAGATGACAGTGGGGCAAGCAGTTGGTAAACTTTAGGGATAAAGAGAACATTTTATTATTTAGTACTTCAGTGGGCATTTCAGTGTATTAAATAAGAGTTCTGCCAAAGGACTCAACAAGACCAACCACAAGTATCCATGTGACTTTGGTCAGGTTAGTAATCACTCCATGCCTCAGCTTCCTCAACTGCAAAATGGGACAGTAACAGCAGCTTCCTTAGGAGGTTACTGGGAGATTAAATGACTTATATAAAGCAGGCACATATTAAGAACAATCACTAATACTACTTACATTTGTAATATACTGCTTGGTTTCCAAGACACTTTGATGATGCGGTAGAGCTCATCTGAACCTTACAACGTCACTGTCAAACAGACAAGGCGGGTATAAAGGACCTTGCTTAAGGTCACCTAAGACCACACAGAACAAGAACCCAGATGGAGGCAGTTATGTGATAAAACCTCAAGGAAAATAAGATCCAATATTGACAGAGAGAGAAAGAGGGATGGGTAGGGAAAGGGAGAAAGAGAGAGAGAACCAGACAGAAGGAAGAAATTACCAAAAATAAGGAAGAAATCTTGCAGTACAAGTAAATGAACTCTAGATTATTTTTATTTTGTTTCCCTAGGCCTGTGCCTTTGCATTTAACTCGGGGACATATTTACTTCATCAGAAATTATTAAATCATGCAAATTTCATCTTTTATTTTTTAAAATACCAGTCCCTAATCTCTAGACAGGCTATTATAAAAATGGGATTTGGGTGACACTTTTATATCCCAAGATATAAAAATGACATTGAGGTCACTTTAGATATTCCAATTTTTATGTAGCTGCTACCCACTGGAGACTATGAATGTCATTATTTCTGAGATTTAATCAGAGCTATTTGTGTTGGAGTGCACCAACATCATTCACTGACTTAGTGTGTTCTTTTGGTGGTAGAAATAAGTCAGCTCTGAGTCTCTGGTGTGGGAATTGGTCCACTGTTGTTTCAGCTTTTTAAATGATTAGTATTCTTTTGGACCTAAAGAATTATGTTTTAGACAGTAATTCAGAACCTACTAAAGGAAAATACCTCAGGGGCCAAAGCAATACAAACAAAGGAAACTCATGACTTTCATGTACTCATGCACACTCTCTCTCTCTGTGTGTATGTATGTAGATATAAATGTAATTTTTATGTATGTATCCATGACAAAAATCAGCAGAAAGGACTGCATACGGTCTTCATTTATATTATTTAAAACTAGTTCATAACGTCAGTCTTCTAGGAACTATAAAGAAGTTGATCTGCCATAACTTTGTCTTTTATATTCAAATTCATCCTTTTTTCATTTAAGAGTCTCCAAGAGGAATTAGAACCTTTATAGTCATGGAAACTATACAATAGTATCTTTTCTATTTAAACTTTTCTTAGGCGGCAGTGGTATATAGTTAGTAAGCTTCATAAAGACATTTAAAATACATTCCAGATAGCTAAAACACTGTTACATTACATCAACTTGGATATCAGTCCAATGTTTTTAACCACTTCTGGGAAACAGAATTCAAAATCATATTCTTGTCATCCACGTTCACATTTATGTATATATCACACTGAGCTTCTGCTACATGCAAGGTGGTTGAAAGCCTTTGATTACTTTGGTTGCATAAACCAACTGAATTTGGTGTGAGATTCTATTAAGTGTACAAGAAAGGAGTTACTTAAAAACATGTCCTAGAAATAACATTTTACTAAAAATACATTTTTATTCCCCAATAATGGGCAATTTTTCTTCTTCTGTCTTGGCTCAAATTTAACACACTCTCTTCAGGAGAGAGTGCACATTCTCTTTTCTTATCCTTGCAGAACAGAGATGGACAATGACTGATACAGTAGGTTTTTCACTTAGAACTGACTTTGACCAAAGTGCTCAAAAGAATCTGTGACAATGAAGATGAAAGAGGTACACCAGGTTCATCTTTCTCTGACTTAATACATGAAACTAAATCAAAATGTCAACTGATGATCTACATCAACTGTTACTCCTTTCTCCAGAAAGTATGGACAAGCTTAATGATCCGAGTTGGAAGGCTTGATTCTATTTCTTTACAAGATCATTTCTAGGACATTTTGTCATCACATGTAGAGGAAAAATAAAACTTGATAACTCTACAAAAACCATGATACCTGCTAGAGGAATTAGAATTCACTACCTTCTCTAGAACGAAGACTCCATGAAGACAGTGACTGATGCCTCATACCTAGCTAGAGTAAAACCTGGCAGATCCTGGGCCACAGTAAATATTTATTACACTAACGAACAAAAGGTAGATGATAACGACTATCCTTAGTACCTATGAAAATATAGATAGATAGATGTTTCCTTCAGTGATGTGCTTGAGGAAGCTCTTTATTAAAGGAACAACTAGTCTATTATTCATTCATTCACTTAGTCCAAGTATTTATTGAACACTTAGTACTTGTTATGAAGGCTCTGGAGATAAATAGAAAGAAGAAAGACTTTCGTCCTCTACTGAAAAGCTGATTGTCTAGAAGAGGAATTAGACAAAAACCTAGTGTGGAAGCATATAAATTAATTTATAATTACAAGTTGTGATAAGGGCCATGCTAGATACAAAGAAGACAAACTGAGAATTCTCCCAGGTGGTTGGTGTGCACAGAAGACGGAGCACCTGTTCGAGTGGTGAAGAGAGTCAGGAATGAGAATATAGCAATGATGCTCTTTATTCAGAGATTCTACAGAGGATAAAATTATGGGTGGGCCTCTGAATCCCACAGGGAAAAGGCTATCTTTCAGGTGGCTCATGGTGATGGCTAGCTGACAGTCTAAGCATGAATCACCCAGGCTCCTTCACTACCCAGCTACTCTAGGCTTGCATCAAGAACTACAAAGCTCAGGCCTGCATTCTAGTTCTGGCCTTGCCAACCACTTACTACTGGCCTTGGCCAAAGTTTTAACCTTTTTGAGTTTTAATCTCCTCTAGTAAATGAGAATGAGAATAAGAATTCTGCACCTGACTGCTGGGATGATCAAATAAGAGAGCATTGATGAGGGCCACCTGGGTGGCTCAGTGGGTTGAAGCCTCTGCCTTCAGCTCAGATCACGATTCCAGCGTCCTTGGATTGAGCCCCACATCGGGCTCTCTGCTCAGCAGGGAGCCTGCTTCCCTTCCTCTCTCTCTGCCTACCTGTGATCTCAGTCTGTCAAATAAATGAATAAAATCTTAAAAGAGAGAGAGAGAAAGCATTGATGAACAAGAGGACATATGATGTGAGCAATGCAACAGTTTACTGTGACTGAGATGATGAGGATCATGGAGGTGATGTGGATAAACTTTTGTGGAAACAATCTGAAATCAAATACTTATATATTCACTTATGAGCTTTTTTTTTTTTTTTTGCATGTTTTTAAATATGCATAACAGTAGCCAGGGCAGTGGTTTTCAATCAGAGACATTTGGAAATATGCATAGGGGATGGAGATTGCTAAATTTTTTTGGTGAATCCTAGAACGTAACGGGCAGGGGCAGCAATGGGCAGGCCACCCCCATACATCAAAGAACTGTTGAACCCAAGATGCCAATAGGGCCCTGATGAGAACCACTGCTGAATGCTTGACAGAGAAGAAGGATTCAGTAAACATATGCTAAATAAATGAATGCTGTATCTGCTACTTATTTCCTTCAGAGCAGAGAAGACTGACAGTCCCTTGAAATCAAAGAATGTAGCTCATTTTCATTTTCTCAGATCCCTAACTCTAAACCTGAAACATAACAAGCATTTAATGACTATCTCTCAAACATTCAATCAGCACATCAAGATAATCTATTAAACTGCAAAAAATGATAATTATTTGTCAGGGACAAGCTAAGGCGATGATGTTGAAGATGTTCTCTTCAGAAATAAGAAGGATTTTGGAGGGAAATTACTAAAACCTGGAGGTCCTAGGGAAATAAATGAGACTTCCCTCCATCACTGTGACTGTTTTCAAGCTTAAACATGATTGTCCCAAGAAAAAAGTAAAAAAAGTAGTGTTTTATAAAGAGCCATACACTTTACAGAGGTAACCCCTGTACCTTGACTCTGGATATCAGATTAAAAGTAGCCAGCTCAAAATAAAGCTGCTTGGATAGCTTCTTTTTTCCCTTGGGGTGGGGGAGACCACCAGAAAAGTATATAGAATTATACTATTGTTTGTCAAAAGAACACAAGTAGTATTCTCAAGGACTGATACAATGGGAACCAAAAAGTTTAAAATAGCAAAAGGTTACAAAGTAACTGAATGAAGGATAATACGAAACAATGGAAATAAAGAAAACATCAGAAGATATTTTACAGATTATATAACCTTTCCTAACCCTGAGAAAGGGCAAACTTTTCATCAGAGGTTAAGATGAGAAAAGCACAGCAAGGCAATTTTAGAGACATGGCAGAAATAGGGATAAAATTATAAAACAATGTATAAAAGCAAACAAGACAAGAAACACATGAATATACAATAAGCAGTAAAGAAAATGTAAATAGTAATGGAATAATTTTTCAGGTTTTAAAAACAAAGATTTCAGAACTGAAATGGTGAGTTACTACAAATATATTTTTACCTGATATTTCTCCTTATCAGAGCAGTGCTTTTTTAAAACTGAAAACTTAGGGGCACCTGGGTGGCTCAGTTGGCTGAACGACTGACTCTTGGTTTTGACTTAGGTCATGATCTCAGGTCCCCACTCTGAGAGTTTGCTCGAATATTCTCTCCCTCTGCCCCTGACCCCCCCATGCACACACTCTCTCCCTCTCTATCGCTAAAATAAATAAATCTTTTTAAAAAACTGAAAATTCAATTGTAAGTTACCAAAAAAACTGTTTTAAAGATGAAGAAGATACAACAAATTAGGTTTTACAAGAGAAGCAGAAAAAGCTGCTAGGTTCTTAAAAATAAGTTAAATTATCAATCCCAATATAACTAGGAATTGTATTATAGGAGCTTTGTATGAAGTGGGATATAAAAGCAAAAATTCCCAGAAGTTGCATATAAGCAAATGAACAAATAAAGAACTGTCATTCAAAGTAATGTCAAAATTTTAATACTATCAGAAAGCCTCGTAACTTGCTTCTGTAGGAAAGTTAAATGCATCAGCTGTGGACCCCTAACAATCTCTGTTTATTATGATCAGTTCACTTGAAAGAGGGATTGACGTTAGCTAGCATTAACACATTTGGCTTTTTTCTGTTATATACATCAGGAAAAAAAAATCTGACAAATTATCTGATAAATTATTGGCTATTTGAGTGAATTCTTAGAAATATAGGCCTATCATGGTAGAGAATATAATGAATTTTATGTTTTTTAGGTGTTGGATTTTTGTCAAAGGGAGGAGATGGAGTAGTACAAATTACAAACAGATAAGAGCCACAATATTTCTTCAGGACTTAGGTTCTGGTAGATAGAAAAATTTGGATATAATGGTTTCAGTATTTTTTTTTCCTTTACAGCCTCCTTTCATACTGAACCATTCTGAAGTGTACTCAATGAAAAGGGAACTTCCACTAAAATGATCTCAAGGGCAGCTTACTTCTGGGTTACAAGTTTCATCTTGTATCACAGCCCACACGTATTCCATGCAATGGACACATGGCAAGTTTACAGCAATTTGTTACCATGTCTGGGCCTGTACATTTATGAAGGATACAATTTGAACAGTCAACATGGCCAAACACAGGAATTGTTGGTTGTTGCTATTTATGAGCGTAATGTGGCTTACACTCTCCTTTAGTTTGCTTAGTTCTTTTACTTAAAGAAAAAAAAAAATCATAGCTATTCCAAAAAGGAGCTATAAAGGAGTTGAGGCCTTCAGCTTTGACCTCCATCATGCATATACACAAAGTCAGATTTATTCAGAAAACTGACATCTAGAAAGCTCCACTGTGTAAGCACCTACGAAGAACTTTCTGTAGTACTAGCTGACAAGATGCAGTCAAAAATTCTTACAATTATTACAAATATGACAGTGTTGAATAAAGCTCCACTTACTTAGAAGTTTCCCCCTTAAATGGAAAATGATCTCATCTTTATCCAAAGTGGTTAAATAGCTTAATAAGTCTTTCAAGTCTACAGATCTCTTTAATCATTTCACTGGTTCATTATGGTAGCAAAGGCATTTTACACAGACGTTTAAAATATCCCCTTCTTTGTGACCAAAAGGTATATGCATGTTTGAAGGGGCCATGGTATTGTGTTTTTTGAACAATGTAATCTGCTAAGGGAGTTGCAACTTTTGGTCCTGATCTCACAGTGAGGTTTTCACTCCACAGGCATCTGTTTGCAATCTAAATTGAAAGAATCAAAATTTGGCCTTGGACAAATAAAGGAAAGATCCAATTCTGTGTGTCTGTGTCCTCAAGGTAAGATGAATCAGCAAACAGTAGTGATCAAGTATGTATATTACCTGAAACTACAGTTTACAGAGATTAAGTTCTCAGTGATCATTTCTCCAGAGGTTCTTCATTTTTGCCTGGCAAGCCCACCATGATGGTCTCTGAAGCCTGTTCAGACATCTGCCCATTGTCTACCTCAACGCTTTTTTTTCCCAAATGATCAATTTCTTCCTAGAAGTTAATTTTAAGCTACTTGCCTGTTCCTAACTCAAAACTGTATTTTTCCCGTCTCCTTCAAGCAAAGGCACTACGTACAATTACCTTCTATTGTTCAAAAAGGGCAACCTAGGAAGATCTTTTTATTACACTAGCACAATTAAGATATCTACCCAGAAATCTCTACGTCTGAAAATGATAACCATTATCAACATTTATTTGAAATCTTGTTCTAAAAACTTCAAAAACACTCCTATCTTCCTGTTTTAGTTTTCACACTGACATCCCGGGGTCTTCAAAATGAAAACCAAACTACTTCGCACACACCGGTCTGCCCTCCGCCGTGCTGGAATTACTCATTCAACAAATACCTTGCCTAGCCCGTGCTACATATTTGTACTATATGTAAATGTCATTGAATGGCAGCCCTTTGTCTATGTATCAAAAGACACGCCTATATCAAAAGGACGCGATTTTTTTCACAGGTTTTGCCCACTTACCCCCCTCCCCGTGGTAAGCTGTCCACCCCATCCCTCAAACTCTTTCCCCACAAAAGCTGGTGGCTAATAGGGCGGGGTGGGATAAGGAGGGAGGCGATGCTCGGCACCCGCAGCTGTCACCGCGAAGGGCCTGGCGCGCATGCGCAGCGTGAGCAGCCCGGCCCGGGCGCCTCAGGTCGCCCGGCAAGCAGTGGTCGAGCCCAACGGGCAGTGCAGGATCCACAGACACCCTCACGGCTCTGGGAGGGCGGCGCCCACGAGGGCAGTGTGGCGTGAGGGGCGGGCGGGCACACTCACAATTTCAGCATCCACTCGCCCTCCATCACCAGCGTCCAGTTGGAGGCGGTCATGGGCCGCACCCAGCTCCGCTCCTCCGGTAGCGCGGCCTGCTCGGGGCCGCCCTCCGCCGCCGCCGCCGCGACTCGGGCCACCAGGAGCGCCGTCAGCAGCGGACCCCAGCGCCCGCCCGCCATGTTGGGGCGCGGAGGGACGCTCCTCGGCAGGGGGCGTAGGGAAAGGAAGCGACAGGCCCGGGGCCTCGCTAGCGCGCCAGCCCCGGCCTTTCCAGGTAGTCGGAGGTGGTGCCGGGCCGCCCCGCCTCCGCCCGGCCGCACCGACAGTCCCAGCTTCGGAGGCGGGCAGCCAGCGCCGCCTCTTATCCGCCCGGGCCCGCCGAGGCCACGCCCCCTCCCGCCTCGCCTTGCCGTTGCCCAGGGTGTCGGTTGCGTGGGCAACGGCCGCTCTTTCTTTCTGACGCCCTTCCCCCCCTCCTCCCCCCGAAAATAAACAGATGACCCAATGTTGCTTAAGTTGGAACAGGCACCGCGTGTGCCCAGGCTCCAGTACGGGGGTTGGCGTGCGTGGGGGATTTCTAAAGAGAAACACCGCCGCTAATTTAAAAATTCATCCCCTATTCAATGGTAGTGGAAGTAATAATGGACTGCAAAGTAAAGCTATGTGTAATGAGAAAACAGAAAGATGCTTGGCCATCTCTTGCTAAAAGGAAGAGGAAAATTTAAATACTCTCTGCCCCTGAATATAAGTATCGCTGCCTAATTGGAGATAATAGTGAAACAAGACTCTGTAATTTTTTAAAATAATTTTAATTTTATAAAAACTTGTAAGACGTGAGTGCTAACATAAAACGAGTCAGGGAATAAAAGAATATTGGCAGTTACAATTAAATGGCTCTCTCCCTTCTCTTGGCTTACAGTTCCCAAGATCTAAAATGAGAGTAGCGTAAATGATTTCCATATCTCTCTCCAGATACGCATTAGATGCATCTGTACCTTGAGAACAGCACATCCTGAGTTTGTATGGCTGAAATACAATTAGAAGTGTGCTTTATAAAAAAATCTGTTAGCCGTGCAAAACATAAAACTAGATAATATGGTCAACACATGATGAAAAAGTGTGATTTCTGTCCTGGGCTTAAAGACCGTTATAAAACTAACAGTATTGCTGTTTACATGAGATTAATCTCTAATCCTGTAGGAAAGATTAATTTTGCCTCCAGAGAAGATCTTACTTGAGTTAGGCGTTAATTAGCAGTAGCTCAATGCTATCTGGAGCCAGCCCTTATAAAAATATAAGACTCACATTTACAAATCATTGTAAATTTGGAAAATGTCCTTGTAATAAGTGTCAGTAAGAATCACTGGTATTGCGTACAAATCAATCCTATAAACCCAAAAGAAAACATTTTATTTTGCTTATAAAAAGAAATACAGGGATTCTATCATTCTTTTCGGTGCAGCTTTTGTATATGATTTGGGATTGGTAGAAAAAATTCTTTAAAACAGATTCTGTATTAAGAAATAACTATTACCCACGGGGCACCTGGGTGGCTCAATGGGTTAAGCCTCTGCCTTCGGCTCAGGTCATGGATCAAGCCCTGCATCCAGCTATCTGCTCCGGAGGGAGCCTGCTTCTCCATCTCTCTGCCTACTTGTGATTTCTCTCTGTCAAATAAATAAATAAAATCTTTAAATATATAAATAAAAAAATTAAATTAAAAATTAAAAAAATAAATAACTATTAATTTTGGGGTGTTATAATGGTCTTATAACTATATTTTTAAAAAGTCTTTATGGCTTATGGATAGTAAAATATTTATGTGTTTAAAAATACGGTATCTAGAATTCACTTGATAATACTCCAAAAATAAAATTGTGAGGGGTGCAAAGAGACTGGATAAACATAAGTGACAGTGTCAATCAGCGCTGAAGCTAAGTTCATTTTTCACTTTTCTCTACTTTTGTGTATGCTGAAAAATTTGCAAAATGATGAGTTAAAAAGAGAGAGTATCTGAGGCCCAACGGAAGCCCATTGCTGAAGGCTCTTCCTCTTTCTAAGGCAAAATGTGTGTTCAAGGATTGCATTTCCTGGCCTTCAGAGTAAGATCAGTAGGAAGGAACATAGCAAGAACGTATGGGAGCAAAAGAGCCGCGTGATAGCACAGAGCCAGGTAAGGGGGCAATTGCTGTCCAATGATCAGTATCTTGAGCCCTGACACTTCTTACCTATGTAACTTGGGGCTAAAACTAGTTCACACCAAGGTTTTGTTTAAATGCAGGTAGTACTAGAACCCACTGCATAAGAGGGCTGTGAAGAGTAAATGGGGTAAATACAATGCCTAGCACATGGTATGATTAAATAAGCTTGTCTTATGATCTGGAGGCAATAGCATGCTATAATGCTTCTAAGAGTCTCTATTTGTCCTAGATTCAAGTCAAACTTGTTTTTCATGGTACACAAAACCCTTCACAACCCAGCTTCAGTTTTGCCCACTTTCCATGCTGCCATTCCCACAAATAGTAACTCTACTCCCCATTCCCCAAACACATCAGGAAGTGAAGTCTGGTGAAGTCTTTGAAGATGTGACTTGAAGTCAGGTTGACAAGAGGTCCTGCCTTGCTTCCCCTTTTTCTCTAGGGTTGAAGAGGGAGTTAAAAGCCAAATGCCCGTTTTCCTCTATCCCCAGATCTGCATGTTTCTCACCAAAGCATCACATGTGGTAGAGGTATACCAGTGCCCTTCTCTTTCCCAGCCCACAAAGGAGTATGCTTCTACACTCCCCATGAAGTTAACCCAACAATGTAAAAGTTCTGCAAGCAGAAAGCATCTGTATGTACCAGTTGCAGATTGAAGCTTTTAATCACAAATGTGAGACCTTCCAGTGGAAGCAGGAAGCTCCTCCTATGAAACATTGAGAGATAAGACATGATCTAGGATTATACAACACAAGAGAGAAGGCTAGGTTGATAAGATGCCTCATGGAGAATAGTTGCCTTAGATGGTCCCCTGGATTCTCAGTGGATTTTGCCTAGGCAAGGTATACATTTTCATGATGATAAACCTATTTAGGTTAGCTATTACTACATAACTACTGCAATAGAAAGTCTCATGGTTCTGGGGCTGAGGAGATTGGTTGGGTGGTTTTTGCTTGGATTCCTGCATGTGGTGAAAGATACTTGTCACACCCACTACTTTCTACTGGTTAAACAAATCACTAAGGGCCAGCCCAGATTAAAGGGAAGAGGAATCAAACTTTACCCCTTAACAAGAAACAGCCAAAATAAATTGTAGCCATCTTCCATTTATCAAAAAGTCATCCTGAAAATTTGGAATTGTTTGTCACTAAAGGATCATCTAACCCATACTGACTAGCCCGGTATTTTCTTTTTATGACTTTGTCAAGAATAGCTTAGGTGTTATTTTGGGATGACATTTCCAGAAAGTAGCATGGGAACTACCTCTCCCCTTTTACCTTTTGTGAGTAGATCTGCCCTATTCGGTGCTTGTTTGGGCAAAAGGTACTGGGAAAAATGGTTTTCAAGCCCTTGGGAAGCTACATGCTTTGATGCCATAGTGTTTAAGGACTCATGGGACTTCACAGGATTTTTGTTAAACTTATTCAGAAAAGATTTTAAAAAATGTGGCAAGATTTATATCAACATACTCCTAAGTGAGGTGTCTTTTGTACTTTGAACACTTTTTACACATTGAATAATGAACTTAAGAAAAAAATATAAGAACATATATCCCAATCCATATATTCCATATATTTAGAAACTTTTAACACAGAGTAACAAGCAAAGATCTTGCTAAAATTGGTAACTCAGGACTTGGTATTAAGAGGATAATCAATGAGAGGTAAAGAGATTATATTCAGATTACAAACTCCATAGTGAGAGGATATGCAATAGTTTTCCAACTGAGGATGGTGAAACCAATACAGAAATGTTAAATAAGCTAGGTAGTGCCGTAAAATTAGTCCACAGAGTAATAATAGTACAGAAATTTAATTACACAAACAGATTTGCTAAATGCCTTACAGGAACAAGAGGTGGAGGAAGAATTTAAATAGGACACTTCTAGAACAGATGGTAGGAGAAGCCATGAAGAATGGAAATACACTGAATTGTCCCAGGCTAGTGACTAGAAACAAATTCAGAAGAAGGATTAAGTCTCTAAGAAATAGCAATCCCAGGACTGCCTCTTGGGAAAAGAAAATCAACCAATTCTCTTAAAAACTAGGGAGCTCAGGAAGGCTGCATACAAGAGATAGAGACACACCAGTTCTCTTCCTATACAGCAGTAAGAATAATTGTAAAATGTAATATGGGTAAAAATCTTATTGAAGAACAACAAAAACTATCAGAAAAAAAAAAAAAGGAAACCTGGAGAAACATGCAAGACATATAGAAAAAGCAGGATAGGCTTATAGGGTAGAGATGTCAATTTTCCTAAATTAATCTGTAAATCTGATGCAATATAATTCAAAATACAGCCAAGATCTTTTATACAGAATTCTAAAAGTCTGTCTTAAAAAGTTAAAGCTTATGACTAGGCAACAGGATTTTGAAAAAGATCAATGATATGAATCTTGTTCCCTCAGGCATTAAAATATGCTATACAGTGACAATAAAATGGAGGAATTAGTATAAGGAGAAGCAAACAGGTAAATGGATCTGAGTGAAGACTCAAGAAACAATATATGTTCATGCATAAATATGTGAAACTTAGTCTATTAGTCAGGAAAAGATAGATTTAGGCTGCAGTAACAAACAACCCTGCAAATTTCAAAGGCTTAACCCAGAAAGCTCATGTCTCCACCATGCACATTCCACGTTGGATCTAGGAGACCCTAGAGAAGCAGAAGCCTGGGCAGGGTCCACACAATACAGGCTGCTTCAGTCTTATGGCTCTTCATGTCAACATGAGGCCTCCACCATGATCATAGCAGAGAAAGAGAAAGTAAAAGGTTTCAAGATTTTTTGGCTTCCTGGGGCTCCTGGCTAGTTTAGTCAGTAAAGCAAGAGATTCTTGATGTCAGGGTTGTTAAGTTAAGCCCCAAGTTGGTTGTAGAGATTACTTGAAAATAAAATCTTTTCTTTTTTAATTTTATGTATTCATTTGAGACAGAGATAGAGATAGAGATAGAGAGAGAGAGAGAGAGAGAGAGAGAGCATTAGCCTGGGGAGAGAGAAAGGGAGAGGGAGAAGCAGGCTCCCCGCTGAGCCAGGAGTATGATGTGGGGCTTGATCCCAGGACTCTGGGATCATGACTTGAGCCAAAGGCAGATGCTTAACTGACTGAGCCACCCAGGTGCCCATTGAAAATAAAAACTTTTTTTTTCATTGAAAATAAAATCTTAAAAGAAAAAAAAAAAAAACAGCTTTTTTGGCTTCCTTAGTCCAGAAGTAGTACATACCAGTTCAGCTCATAGCCCATTGGCCAGAATGAATCTTAAGACAGCCCAGTTTCTAGGAATGGTGGTTGTCCTTAGGACTAAAGATTGATGTACACTTACAATGCCCAGTAGTGTTAGGACAATTTCCTCTTCATCAAGAAAATATATATATATATCTACCTTAATCTATACACCAAATAGATTTCAAATGAAAAAAGCACAAAATAATAAATGCTTTTTAAAAAGTTTTGGGAGAATACTTTTATAATCATCTGGTGGGCAAAGCTTTTCTTTTTTTTTTTTTTTTTTAAGACTTTATTTATTTGACAGAGATCACAAGTAGGCAGAGAGAGAGAGGAGGAAGCAGGCTCCCTGCTGAGCAGAGAGCCCAATGCTGGGCTTGATCCCAGGACCCTGGGATCATGACCTAGACTGAAGGCAGAAGCTTTAACCCACTAAGCCACCCAGGGCCTCAAGAGCAAAGCTTTTTTAAGTAACATATGAAACACTGAGGCCATAAAAGAATTCTGGTAAGTTTGACACACAGTGAAAATAAAATTAAGCCAAACTGGGAAAATGATCTGAAATTCACATAATGCCCAAAGTTTTCATTGTTCTACTGATGAAAATTCAAACTTCTACTGATTAAGAAAAAGACATACAACCCAATAGGAACATAGAAAATATTATAAATATCCATAGAAGAACAAATATGAATGATGGATGAATATGAAAATTTGCTTCAGTATAACGCTGATCAGGAAAGTATATTTTATAGTTACAAATACAGTTTATTTGATGATTTTCTATGATTCCCCTCTGGGTTCAACCGACTGTGATTAGGATGAACCACCTCGATTTCATAAAATTCTCAGTGGACACTAAATACGAGAGCTTTCCTTCTGTAACTACTTGCCCTTCTCACCTTTTTTTTTTCCCCTCCTCGCTTTTTGATTATACTCTCTGATTAGAGGATATTCAGGAACCTGGCATGTGCATGTAAATTTTAAAGTAGGATTAAATGAAAACTGGAAAAGAGGGAGGCATAAATTTTATTCTATAGCAATTGTGTGGCACAAATCTAGCAAAGGGTACACAAAGGGGAAAAATAACTTTAATGAATCCAAGTATGAAAATTACCCATAATGCTTGGCGATCTCTAGTAATCCCCAGGCCCTGGAGATTGAGGCACACCAGCTGGTGTCTTCTTTTCATTCAACAAATTTCTTGGAGTGGATATCATGTGCATGACTTGTGCTAGATTCTTTGAGAGCAAGAGAGGCAAGAGTCTCTGTTCTTAATGTGCAAGGCATTGGCTAGTAACACATTAAATAATAAAATTTGAATAATGTTCAGAAAATACTAAGCATTGGACACTCCAGAGCATTTCAGACTAGGAAGGCTGAGAATATACTGAGGAAGACAATGAGTTTTAGTGCTACTCTGAAATGGATGTAGAAATAGAAAAAATGACCAAGAGGGGCAGATGGAGAAAATGACACAACCCTAAAGACTAAGAACCTCAAAGTTCAACTCTCAACCTTAAAAAAAGATCCAGGAGTGCCTGGGTGGCTCAGTCAGTTAAGCAGTTGCCTTCAACTCAGGTCATGATCCCGGGGTCCTGGGATCGTGTCCCACATAGGGCTCCCTGCTCAGCGGGAAGCCTGCTTCTCCCTCTGTCACTCCCCCGGCTTGTGTTCCCTCTCTCACTATCTCTCTCTGTCAAATAAATAAAATAAAATAAATCCAAACCATGTTTATTATAAACAAATATCCATTATCTTCTGGCATTTGAATGTTGGGAAATCAGGAACTGCATTTGTTGCTTGACACATTAAGTCAGGATTTATTTTTACTATAAAGAAGAAACTAAAAGGAACAAAGATGTCCACTGTGTTTATTGCTCTGCTCCAAGGCAGAAAACATGTTAACTAACCTGTTAGCGCTTGTGTATCTATACAAGAATTCACTTTACAGATCTCATTTTGGCAAATATTTCTTGATATGCAAACCAAATATTTCCCAAGGTACGTCAATCATGATTTTTAAGAAATATTTTGTTTTGTTTACATTCCGGTGAAGGTGGAAAACAACTGTCCACCATTAATAAATTTAATTTTATACTCCTAATGTTTAATCGTTTCCCCTATGTCAAGCTCCTCTTGCTTTGCCATCCTATAAAAATTTGACATCCGAAAGTAGACAGAGGTAAGCATTGTAATATTAGATAACGCAGGTCAAAAATTCAACATCTAGCATTTAACCCAATAAAGTGCTTTGGAAAAATTGTTAGGCAGTAATTTGAATGTTCCTGACAAGAACTGGAAAAAATAGTCAAGGTCTGCTCTGTAAAAGAAAATGTAACCAAAATGTAACTAAAACAAATGTCTATATTTCACATAAATCATTAATACAATTTACTACTAAAGAATAAACAGAATACTTTAAAATTATAAATATATTAAGATGGCCTTTTAGGCTAAGCTCAGTGGTATGGTGGTAGATGTTTAATAGCCCACAACCCTGAGGCTGGGAAGCCCTGATTTGTTGAGTTTGGTAATTTCTGTTTTCTGCGTTCTGCCACCACGAGTAATTTCAGATGGCCGAGTTGATGTCCACCAGCTGGTAAAATTTCAGAAAACATATTATTTGTCTTGTAAAATCTGATACAAGATGACTCAAGGACCCTCACTGCAAACACTAATAAATAATACTCTACCACTTAATAAAATGTGTCCCCTTAACTTAATATTCTAAATACTAAAGACATTTAAAAACTCTAAAATACTTTAAAAATATGAATGTATTTTTTAAGTAGAAGAAAATGAAGAGAGCTATATATTTCATCAATCGGGATGTTTGATTATGTTAAAACATTTTTTTTTTCAAGACAAAGCAAAGGCAGGAAGCTAACTTACAGTGAAATAGCAGTGAGCTCATAATACCCAGATGGAAGGCCAAAGTCCTGAAACCAGATAGTTTGCCTAATTCACAAAGCTTCATCATTTTAAGTGAATTTACTCTACTAAGATGGTGTTTCTCTTCTCTAGACCTTTTACTGAGATTTTGACTTGATTTTTCCTGGATCAAGTGAAGTCATTTGCTTGAATTGGTCATCCCTATTTATTGAAAACCAGACAACTTCATGTTTCAACAAGTTTGACATCATAAATCAAATTACAAACAAATAAAACTAATTTAATTTAAAAAAATATGAATGTAAGTGGCTGTATATGTGTTTTGCATATTTATGAACTTAAAATACTACACTTGATTGAATCCTATGCTTTTAGGCATTACCAAATTTCTTTTGTTTAAAGCTTTAAAAAAAATGACCAAAGGATATATATGCTTTTAAGTGAATTCTTACCTCTAAGTGTAACTGGTGTTGAGTTACTGTTTGCATCTTGCTGCACGCACGCACGCACGCACGCACGCACGCCCTTGAGTTTTGAAATGGGTGGATTTAGTACAGGTGTTTGGGCTATGGCAATAATCCTCTTTCCAACGTAAGTCAATGACGCTTTTCCTATGTTCCATGACAGATTTATGACACTGCCTAAACCCTAGTGAATTACAAAGTTAATTTTTTTCTCAAAATGCACTTATATAAAAGACAACATGTAATGAAAACATCTGTAATATAAAACATGCACTGTTGTCAAGTTTTCAGCTTCTACCTTTTTTTTTAGCCAATAAAAATGGAAATAAATCTAAGTAACACTTAAGAATGCTTGTTTTCCCCATACTAATGGGCCAGAAATAGTGAACTAGTTTTATTTTTAGATGTTTAATTTGAAAGTGTAAGACTTCCTCCATTGATCTTATTCTGTGTCTCACAAAGAGAATTTCATCATGCCATTGAAGGTGATTAAGAAGTCTTCTCCAAAGTGGAGATGCAACGTGGGGGGCTTGGGGGGTTAGGAAAAGAATAAATGAAACAAGATGGGATCGGGAGGAAGACAAACCATAAGAGACTCTTACTGTCACAAAACAGAGGGTGATGGGGGTAGGGTGGTTGGGAGAGGGGGGTGGGGTTATGGACATTGGGGAGGGTATGTGATATGTTGAGTGCTGTGAAGTGTGTAAACCTGGCGATTCACAGTCCTGTACCCCTGGGGCTAATAATACATTATATGTTTATAAAAAAATTTAAAAAATTTAAAAAAAGAAGTCCTCTCCAGAATGCAAATTGGTACAACCCGTGTGGAAAACTATATGAAGTTCCTCAAAAAATTAAAAATGGAACTAACCGATGATCTAGTAGTCGCACAACTGGGTAATTACTCAAAAAAAAATATATAAAACACAAATTCAAAAGGATACATGCATCCCTATATTTATAACAGCATTATTTACCATAGCCAAACTATAGAAGCAACCCAGAGTCCATCCACTAATGAACGGATAAAGATGTGGTATATATACACCAGACTATTATTCAGCCATTAAGAAAAAGAATGAAATCTCACCATTTGCAACAACATGGTTGGAGCTAGAGTATGATGCTAGGTGAAATAAGTCAGTCAAAGAAAGACAAATACCATATGATTTCACTCATATGTGGAATTTAAGAAACAAATCAGCAAAGGGAAAAACAGGGGGAAGAACCAAGAATCAGACTCTGGACTATAGAGAATAAACTGATGGTTACCTAAGGGAACACGGGGGGCAAGGGGAGGGTGGTGGTTAAACAGGTGAAGGGGATTAAGGAGTGTACCTGTCACAATGAGCACAGGGTAGTGTATGGAATTGTTGAATCACTTCATAGGCCTGAAACTAACATAACACTGCATGTTAACTATCCTGGAATTTTAAAAAATAAAAAGTCTTAGTCTATGAACTACAGGATAAAAAACAAAGAAATGAAAGCAGCCTCAAACCCAGGATTCAGAAGAGTGACAGAAAATACTCCTCCTAGGAGAAGGTGCAACAAACACCCCACCACTTTTCACTTGGGTTGAAAGGGGGCTGGCTCAAGTAAAAATTGTGTGGGCTATTAGGAAGGGATAAACAGGCATTCTTCTGTTAGGGGAGATTTTTGCTAGAAAATTACTAGAATGGTGGTTGTTGATGGAGAATGGAGGTGACTCTCTCCCCTAGAGGACATTAGGCAATGTCTGGAGACACTTCGGTTGTCACCATTTGAGGGGGCAAGGATGTTACTAGTACCTAGCGGGCAAAGACCAGGGCTGCTGCTAAATATTCTACAAGCACAGGACAGCCTCCCACAGTCAAGACCCAAAATGTCATAGAAACCTTTCACTATACGCAAACATTTACACACATGTAAATGCACCCAGGTGAAGAAATGGAACATCACCAGTACTCACTTCAATCTTAATTTGTGAAATAGAGTATATTTTGTTGATTTAAAACTTTCAGGGGTGCCTGGGTGGCACAGTCGGTTAAGTGCCTTCAGCTCAGGTCATGATCCCATGGGATCAAGCCCCACATTGGGCTCCCTGCTCAGTGGGGACACTCTTTCTCCCCCTACCTTCTGCCCCTCACAAACCTCTGCTCATGCTCTCTCTCTCTCTCTCAAATAAATGAAATCTTTAAACAAACTTTCAGTTAAGAGGCAAGAGGAAGAATTCATACTGTATAGTATTTCATGTGCACTATATCTTGGATGATATGACAAATATACGCTGAATTTAAATATTAGGTTGTGAAAGATTTGTTAGTTAATGCTACATATATAATAAAGTTCAGCTTTTGCATTCATGATTTATGCAAAGGTATAAACCACATGGTTCATGTATGAAGCAAGAGTATTGCGCCATACCCAAAAGTAATGTCAAAATAACCCTGTTTGTATTTCTCAAGTCTTAAGAAAGGGAAACTTAAGACACATAGTACTTCTTCTTAGAAAAGTAAAAATAAAAATAAAATTGGGTATCTCCTCCCACCCAATTCTTCATACATCAAAAGCTGCTCCCAAGTCTTTCTCTGACACACACACGTACCTGAAAGACATATCTTCCTTTCTTAGATTCAGCCCCTTACTCCTGTCTTCCTTCATGAGGGTCGGTTAAGTTACGGACTCACTCAAGGATGGGAGAGAAAACAAGACTGGAAGACACAAGCCCAGCTTCGCCTCAGCAGGCAGGGAGAAAAGTTGGAACCTCGCCGATAAGCCATAGGCTCCTTGAGCTTTCTCCTGCACACTGACAGAACACACCAGTCATAAACAAAGACAGCTAACAAGAGCACTTACATGTACCTATCTAGTAACTATCACTTGTATTTGTGAATATAATTACTTATATTTGAGAAGATCTTCTAGGAAAAAATTTCCCTATGTTCGATTTTTTCTTCCAATAATGCACTTACATATTTATAGAATACGAAATTTTCAAGACATACAATTTTCACCACTGGTTTTTAAAGTCCCATTTAGTATTTAAATACCTTCCTTAACCGTTTCTTTCACATTGGCATCTTTATGGGATTTACATATGTCCTTGTTGAAAGCGTATTTAATAATAAAGTTGGTCGATGGTAGCTTGGTATAACCATTGAGAAGATATTCAGAAATCATGGCCCTTAATTCCTTAAAAACCTTTATCACTTGTAGCCATGTGAGTTTATATAAATAGTCTCAGCTTCAGATGTATTATCCCATCATAGACCCTTCACAAGCTCAGATTTGTAAATGATCTAGTGATGTTTTAGCAAGAAAGCCACTGTAAAATGCATTCCAGTTGATTTATTGTCAGAAATTAAAGTCATGACTGGCCCTGTATTTCTAATGGAACCTATTTTGCGATCTCTGAAATACCACGTTTATAATGTACAGATAACACGTCCATTTGTTAAAATGGGATTTCATTCCAAAAAGGCTATGAATTCATGAACAAACCAGGAGAGTGTAGGTAGAGATTGCCACTGGTGTTCAGAAGTGGGTTTGTTCGTTTGGGGATAACTCATTGAACCATACACTCACGGTTTGTGTGCTCTTCCATAGGTGTGTGTTACTTGAATTAAAGCACTTGAAAATGCCATATTCCTGAAGTTTATTTAACAGAAATTATAAATTTCTGAAATATTTAACAGAATATTTAATAGAAATTCTCTCTCAGACAGAGAGAGAGCACGAGCAGGGAGAGCAGCAGCATTTTTTTTTTATATATAGGCATTTTTTTAAAGATTTTATTTATTATTTATTTGACAGAGAGAGAGAGATCACAAGTAGGCAAAGAGGGAGGCAGAGAAAGAGGAGGAAGCAGGCTCCCTGCTGAGCAGAGAGCCCGATGCAGGGCTCGATCCCAGGATCCTGAGACCATGACCTGAGCTAAAGGTGAAGGCTTAACTCACTGAACCACCCAGGTGCCCCTTTTAGAAAATGTAATAAATAACATAGGTTATAAAATAGCACGTGTATGGGGTGCTTGGGTGGTTCAGTCGTTAAGCGCCTGCCTTCGGGTCAGGTCGTGGTTCTGGGGTCCTGGGATCGAGCCCTGCGTTGGGCTTTCTGTTCAGCGGGAAGCCTGCTTCTCCCTCTACCTCTGTCCCTGCTTCTGTTCCCTCTCTCACTGTGTCTCTGTCAAATAAATAAATAAAATCTTAAAAAAAAATAGCACATGTAGTAAGGTATCATATTGGAAAAAAATACATATGTGGTCATGCACACATACACAAAACCCTTAAGATATATATATAGATAGATATATACATATCTATCTATATATATATATATATATATACAATTTCCTAGCCGTCCATAAAGAAGTGCTGCCGTCTGTGGCTGTCACTAACATAGTTTATAGATAATGCTGGAGCAGCGTATAAAGAGCTTCCTCATTTTTTTTACAGCTTCAGTATTATGCAAATTTAATCAGTTTTCTGTTGATGGCATTTAGACTGTTTCTAAACTTACTTTCTTAAACCGTGTTGCCGTGAGTAATCTTGCACCCATAATGTACTGCATATATGCAAGTACGTCTGTACTTTGGCTAGAAGCCGAATGCTGACTTAAAGGAAATATGTGTTTGTGACTTTGACAGCCATGGCCCGAAGGTCCTTCACAGAGATTGTCTCAGCTTATGCTCCCCTAAGTGATGTATGAAAACACCTGTTTCCACCCACCCCTGTCAACACAGCTTGTGTTTACTCCGTTCTCTTCCCCAAGACTTGCTTGATGCAGAAAATGTAAAAAAAACACACAACCGACAGATTTTGGTGCTGTTATAAGTGATCCCTTCTCCTTTTGTCATTGTTTTTGTTTTTTTGTTTTCTGTTTGTTGCTTTGTTTGTTTGGTGGTTTGTTTTTTGTCTTTTTTTTTTTTGGATTTTCAAATTAACAGAAAAACAAGTTACAGAACAGTACCTATCATATAGAATTAAAAAATGTTCAAATGGAAGTATGTATCATAAGTATGCATAGAAATTCTTTAGAAGGCGCGGTAACCCACAGACGGCCATGAGTCATGGAGGTATTTCTCAGCGTCAAGCTTTATAGAATGGCAGGGGGCTTGGCAGGGGGTTGCTGGGTGGCCTAGTCAGTTAAGTTTCCAACACTTGACTTCAGCTCAGGTTATGGGATCCAGCCCTGAGTTGGCCTCCACACCCAGTGAGGAGTCTGCTTGGGATACTCTACCAGCCTCTGCACCGCCTCCTCCCCAACATGTGCTCTCTCTCTCTCTAAAATAAAAAATAAATAAACCCTTAAAGAAAAAAAAAGAGGGTCGCCTGGGTGGCTCAGTGGGATAAGCCTCTGCCTTCGGCTCAGGTCATGATCTCAGGGTCCTGAGATCAAGCCCTGCATCGGGCTCTCTGCTAGGCAGGGAGCCTGCTTCCCCCCATCTCTCTGCCTGCCTCTCTGCCTACTTGTGATCTCTGTCTGTCAAATAAACAAATAAAATCTTTGGGAAAAAAAAAAAGAATGGCAATGGGCCACATGCTCAAACGAAGCTGAGAGAGGTCTGTGAAGTCATGGAGGCTGATACCCCATCATCCAGACATCATCCATGCTCTCTCTATGTTCACAGAATCCCCTCCCACAGTGGGAGCATTTAGTTATGAAACATCCCTATTTTATACCCAGGTATAGCCTACTTGACATTCTCCCTGGAGACCCATCTCAGTAGGCTTTGCTTCCTATAGACCATCCTTAGCCAGGGACTATCTGCTAAGAACCCTTTCGAGACAATACCTCTTTCTCCTAAAAATATCAGTATGTCTATCTACGTGCAGGTCCAGATGATAGAAGTTAGACCCACTCCCCTGCCTTTCCTATGTCCTCTGTAAAGGACTAAGCAGATTTCAAGCAGTTAATTTAACTTCTTCCTCCCAGAAGGACCCACTACAGTGTCTTAGGGAAGTCAGATAGCTGGGAATGGAGTAAGACAGAGATTTTAAACTGAATGTCCTTTTGGTCCATATGAATGTATCACCGATTAAAAATGATTATATAAACACAAATATCAAAAGTGATAAATGATCTTCCTAGGAAGATGTTGCTGCGGCTGAGGTCGAAGAGGTTGCTGCCTATGTTCTCCTCAAGGATTTTGATGGATTCCTTTCTCACATCGAGGCCCTTCATCCATTTTTGAGTCAATTTTCGTGTGTGGTGTAAGGAAATGATCCAATTTCATTTTTCTGCATGTGGCTGTCCAATTTTCCCAACACCATTTGTTGAAGAGGCTGTCTTTTTTCCATTGGATATTCTTTCCTGCTTTGTCGAAGATGAGTTGACCATAGAGTTGAGGGTCTATTTCTGGGCTCTCTATTCTGTTCCATTGATCTATGTGTCTGTTTTTGTGCCAGTACCATGCTATCTTGATGATGACAGCTTTGTAATAGAGCTTGAAGTCCGGAATTGTGATGCCACCAACTTTGGCTTTCTTTTTCAATATTGCTTTGGCTATTCGAGGTCTTTTCTGGTTCCATATAAATTTTAGGATTATTTGTTCCATTTCTTTGAAAAAAATGGATGGTACTTTATCCAATCAAGAAATGGGCAGAGGACATGAACAGACATTTCTGCAAAGAAGACATCCAGATGGCCAACAGACACATGAAAAAGTGCTCCACATCACTCGGCATCAGGGAAATACAAATCAAAACCACAATGAGATACCACCTCACACCAGTCAGAATGGCTAAAATTAACAAGTCAGGAAATGACAGATGCTGGCGAGGATGCGGAGAAAGGGGAACCCTCCTACACTGTTGGTGGGAATGCAAGCTGGTGCAACCACTCTGGAAAACAGCATGGAGGTTCCTCAAAATGTTGAAAATAGAACTACCCTATGACCCAGCAATTGCACTGCTGGGTATTTACCCTAAAGATACAAACGTAGTGATCCGAAGGGGCACGTGCACCTGAATGTTTATAGCAGCAATGTCTACGATAGCCAAACTATGGAAAGAACCTAGATGTCCATCAACAGACGAATGGATAAAGAAGATGTGGTATATATACACAATGGAATACTATGCAGCCATCAAAAGAAATGAAATCTTGCCATTTGCAACGACGTGGATGGAACTAGAGGGTATCATGCTTTGCGAAATAAGTCAATCGGAAAAAGACAACTATCATATGATCTCCCTGATATGAGGGAGAGGAGATGCAACATGGTGGGTTAAGGGGGTAGGAGAAGAGTAAATGAAACAAGATGGGATTGGGAGGGAGACAAACCATAAGTGACTCTTAATCTCACAAAACAAACTGAGGGTTAATTGGGGGAGGGGGGTTGGGGGGGTAGGATTATGGACATTGGGGAGGGTATGTGCTATGGTGAGTGCTGTGAAGTGTGTAAACCTGGCGATTCACAGACCTGTACCCCTGGGGATAAAAATATATTATATGTTTATAAAATTTAAAAAAAAAGTGATAAATGAGAAGTATGCAATTTAGAACAAGTACAATGTAATATATCTGGATTCTTACTTCGTCCACATTCATAGAAAAATGCTTTTATGCTATACTTAAACATGGCCAGTTTAATTTTGGTAATGGAATATTTGGCACAGGGAAATTGGGAGCCGGTGAGAGATCATAATGAGATTAAAACTCTTGGGCGAAGAACAGTACAGATCCTTGTGCTTGGTTTTGGAGTTCTGCCTAATAACAGCCTATTTTCTTTTTCCTTCTGAGATATATTAGTGGATTTTATGTTCTTTCTGAATGTATTAATGACTTTTCCATTTTTAACTTCAACCATTGTATATTACTGGGCTTTCCGGAATGATGTCTAGGTTTCAGGACATTATCAGACTAGGCCTGGCTTTGTCAATGTACTGCCTTTGCAAGACATAACTAATTTGTCTTTGATGCAGATGTAATACGTTACAGGCCTAGCGTTTGGGCTGGACTCGGCCTGCCACTTGCTATTTGTGTGACTTCCAAGTTATTCAACTTCTCTGAGTTTTACTGATATTATCCTCATCTGTGAAATGGGAATGTCCATGCCGACTGTTTCAGCCGAGATTCCCTAGAAAACAGAGCTTGAGGCCAAGATGAAAGCAATGATACTTAATTTGGGGGTAGTAAAAATCTGGAGTGGTAAGGGGGAGGGAAAGGAGGGACATCAGGCACAAAGTGGTACAGAACCACGGTAAGCAACAGATCTATCTGCCTGGCATGGGATATCCTGGATGGCCAAAGAAAAGAGAATCCATGCATCCGACCAGTCCCTCAGAGGGAGGAAAAAGAGAGAAAACATAGGTTGGGCTTCACACATCTTTTCCTCATGTTGAAGTTTACATCAATGGACTTTAAACCCCCATGCTGTCAAGTGGCATCGTGTGGCCTTTACAGCTGCCTCTTGGGATGCCATAATCCAAGCCATGTGGTGTGATGCATTAATGAAATCTTCAGGTGACTGGAGGAGTCAGAACTGCTGATGAGCCTGCCTGCCTGCCTGCTTTATGGCGGTCATGAGGAAGGTTCCAGTATTCATGGGACAAGTGACTTTCGGCCCCAGGAAGGGGACATGAACTGGAGAAGACTTGGGGTGACATGGAGAGTTCCTAAGCTTCCTGGAGGTGAAGCTCATACATCTATTTGTGCTGACGGCCGGGTCCTTTTATTCTTGTACAAGAAGCAGACAATGACCCATGTGATAAAACATAGGGACATTAAACAAGGTGCTTTAACCTATCCTAGTGCCTGAAATTCTAACATTAGTTTCTCATTTGTTTGGTCTTAAAGGGATTTTGGTTTTCAAGTTTATCAAATTAAAATGCAATTACTCCTATATGATAAAATATCTTGGGACATCACCAAAGAATACACGCATATTACTTTAAGATATTATTTATTTATTTGTCAGAGAGAGAGAGAGAGAGAGAAAGCACAAGCAGGGGGAGCAGCAGGCAGAGGGAGAAGCAGGTCCCCATATGAGCAAGGAGCCCAAAAGTGGACTCGATCCCAGGACCCAGGACCCCTTGAGCCAAAGGCAGCCACTTAACCTACTGAGCCAACCAGGTGCCCCCACACACATATTTTTTATCACAATGATTTTTATTGGAGATATGTATGTTCAGTCTTGGGGCATTGAGTCATATAAGATATGGAATTCGCTCTTTTATAAAATATTATTTGATTGTACCAAGAAAGCTGTCTACAGTTTTACCATCATTATTATGACCAATATCTATCCATTTCCCTGTTGCAGCTGTGTTCTATAAAAGCAGTAAGCTATCAAATTAATAATGAAAATGTCTTCCAAATTTTTTCATAAGCCTTTGATGTAGTTCTTTCAATTATTCCTCTATTAACTTAATTATCTCTAAAGGATGAGAAAGGTCTGTCATGGTTTGTTTTTAAATATTAAAATTATTTAAAAATAATAATTCCCAGAAATTCATAAATGCTTTGATATATTCACAGATGACATTGAAATAACCAATTGTGTACACATTTTCCTTATTTCTGTAAAATACATTCATCCCATAAGACTGTTGAAAATGTTTTCTGTGTGTGTGTGTATAATATATATATTATATTATATATAATATGTGTGTATAATATATATTATATAGTATGTGTATTAAGTATATATATGTTCATATGACCCAGCAATTACATTCATAGGTATATACCCAAAAGAATTTAAAACAGGACTGAAACAGATACTTGTATGTGAATTTTCACAAAAACATGATTCAAATAGCCAAAATGTGGAAAGAGCCCAACTATCCATCTATAGATGAATGGATAAGCATAATGTGATAATATCCACATTTATTATTCAACCATAAAAGGAGTGAAGTTCTGATACATGGAACAGATGAACCTTGGAAACATTAACCTAAGTAAAATAAGCCAGACACAAAAGGACAAATATTATAAGATTCCACTTTTATGAAATATAGACAAGAGGCACATTTGTAGGGACAGAAAGTAGATTAAAGGTTACAAGGGCCTGGGGTGGGAGGGATGGATGTTATTATTTAATGGGTAGAGTTTCTGGTTGGGGATGACAGAAAAATTTTGGCTAAAGATAATGGTGATGGTTGCATTGCCTTGCAGGGGGTCAAGAATGGCACTGAGTCATACACTTTAACATGATTAAAAAGGGGAACTCTTGTTATGTATATCTTACCACGATTAAAAAAATGAATGTTAAAAACAATGAACAAAAAAGTGCCCTTACTGAGATTTTAAAAATCAGTTTTAGGAAGTGGGAAGGAATCTGTGAGCCTTCTAGACTTTCCTGGGCTGTAAGGCTCTTTGGGCTATCAAAATGGAGCACAGAGGAAGGAGGGGAAGGGGCTGTGGGAACTGTTCACGGGCTTCTGATGATGTTGATCTGAGATGGTTAATGGGATTCCAAAAGGTGGGGAAATGTATTTGGAAATCATTAGTATTTAGTGGTAGCTGAGAAAGATGGTATGATGAAAATTAAAACGAGACAATTTTAGGAAAATTTAAGTTCCTCTTCCCATCTAATAAATACATCTGTATTACATTTACAACAAAATAGAACAGAAAATAGCTTCCTTCTTAATAGTTGTCATAATTCCTTTCCTGACTTTTCTTAAAATGGAAAAATCAAACAGTAAACGTTGTTGTGCCCCTTCATAACAACAACCTGATTTGATTTTCTTTTGCTGACTGCCAAAAATTTAATTAGATATATAATCTGCAGTCATTAATAGTTTGTCTATTTACTCCAGGGGACAGTGGACTCAGAAGGCTGGTTCTGAGAATCAGCTAACTTACTTATTTGCTCCCCGTGTCTTCTGTGGGAGCATGGATCATTGCTAAGACCCCTAGGTACACGAATTTGGATATTACCAGACAGGATTAATGGGCTCTACACTTAATGACCTCATTAATGACCTCACTGTGATAGCATCCCAAGCCAAGTTTCGAATGGGGCAATACATGGGAAAAGCTTGATATCATTTAAGTCTCTCTATAAATATCATTTATTATCATTGTTATGGGGAAATAGGGCTGAGTCAATGGATCAGCTTTCATTATTAATGCAAACATGTTAAAAGGAAAGTTAGCAGTGTGGTGATGTGTGTGTTTGTGTGTGTGTGTGTGTGTGTGTGTGTGTGATACTAGACACTAGCTAATTTAGGACTAGAGAATCTGATACAGTTCTTTACTTAGTTCCTAAAAACAAACAAACAAACAAACAAACCTGTGTCATTAGGGGATTCAACAATAATGATGTTTTGGACCAGATGATCCTTTTTGTGGGGGGGTTGCTCTGTGCATTGCAGGAAGTTTACCAACAACCCTGGTCTCTTCCCACTAGATGTGGGTACTACCTCCTCAGTGCTGAAAATAAAAAATAGCTCCAAATGTTGCCAATGTTCCCGGGGTGGGGTTGGTGTGGGGGGACAAAATTGCTCAGGCTGCGAACCTCTTTGGGTAAATATGCAGTAATTTACATCTGGACTCATTTAGAGCAAAGATAAATAGTACTCAAGAGGAGTGGTCTGACTGTCACCGAACTGGACTGCTGCCCTCAGGAGATGCTAAGTGAGAGATGCTTAACTATTTAGTCAAAGCACGATTGTAAGTACCAGAACCAGAGAGCAGAGAGGGCTTTGGGAGCAGCCCAGAGGAGAAACCATATAGGATGATTAGGTGACGATTTCCCACCCCTCCCCCAGAGGCTTCTGTTCTCACTTCAACTCTTGTTTCTCTCTCTTAGTCCCATCTGTCTCCCAATCCAGCCCCTGCCACAAGAGCACTGCCATCACAGGACAGAGCCCTCCTGGAGTTCTCTGCACGTAGGGAAAGAGGGTAATGTGTTTCATTATTTTTTAAATCAGTTTCGGAAAAATTGATAGGACATCATGGCAGCCATAAAAACTCTAAACCATAACCTCCCTTTTTGTTCTCTGGTGTGGGCAGGAAAAGAATCTACACGTTTATGGATAAACCATATTTGGAAGGTCTCAGCGTTTTCTTGCTGTTGTTGTTCTGAAAGTACAAATGTGGAGCTTAGCTTAAGGGACATAAAAAACTGAGGAGCATTTTCCTTCCTGGTAAGTAGAAATAATAAGAGCGAACACAAGTACATGATGTCACTCTAAGTGAGAGGAAACTAAGGTTTGATACGTACACATACTTACATATTCTTATAAATACAAACTTTTTATTTTGAAATAGTTTGAGATTTATAGAAAAATTATAAAATAAGACAGAGAGCTCTCATTTACCCCTCACTCAGATTTTCCTAATGTTAGCAGCTAGAATTACCGAAAGCAAGATAGGAGATTTGGTACAGTATCTCTAACTAACCTGCCTCATTTGAAGTTGACCAGCATGTCCACTAATGTCCACTTTTTGGGTTCCAAGATCTAATTCAAGGTCCTACATTGCATTTAGCTGTCATGTCTGCTTGGTCTCCTTTTAATCCGTAACAGTACTTCAGGCTTTCCTTATTTTCTATCACTCTGGTAGGTAGACTACTCCTTGATTTGAGCTGGTGCAATGTTTTCCCATGATAGGATCGAGGTTCTGCATTTTTGGCAAGAACATCCCACAAGTGATACTATGCCCTTCTCAGAGCTTCCTATCAGGCAGTTTGTAATGACAATGGGTCCTGCAGTTAAGGTGATGTCTGCCAGGTTTCTGCTCCACAAATTTACTGTTTTTCCTCTTACAATTAATTAATATCTTGGGGCAGGCACTTTGAGACTGTGCAGAAACCCGCTTTTCAAACTTTCGCCTTCTACTTCTAGCATATATCAGGGGATCCGCCTGCAATAATTATTTCTCTGCTGTTTACCTTGTCATGATTTTCTTTCTATTCCCTCATTCCTTCTACATTTATTAATTAGAATTCTCCTCTAGGTAGAGCTTTCCATTCTCTCTCACCAATTTATTTTATTCAACTATTTTTCTATCAGCGTGACTGGAAATGTCATATTCTATGGATTATAATCCAGTACTGTAACTCTATTTATTTACTCTAATTGACTGAGATTTGGCCTTTGGGAGCCTCTTCAAGTTGGTGTCTCCATCTTTTCGACATGGCCACATACTCCTTTGGGCATTTCCTTACTTTTGGGTGCCACACAAGAGATGCCAGGTACATTTCATATTTTTAAAATTAATTCTTCTCTTTTTTTCTCATTTAAAAATGGAGGTTGAGAAGGATTTTTTCATGCAGTTAATAATAAAAAAAGGAGTAGAATTTATAAGAGCCAAATAATTATCCTGAAGGAAAAAAGATTTACTCTCTTAAGATTGAAAAAGATTTTTCAGATTAAGATTCATCTTTTTCGGGGCCCCTGGGTGGCTCAGTGGGTTAAGCCTCTGCCTTTGGCTCAGGTCATGAGCCCAGGGTCCTGGGACTGAGCCCCGCATCAGACTCTCTGTTGGGCAGGGAGCCTGCTTACCGCCCCCACCCCCAGCCTGCCTCTCTGCCTACTTGTGATCTCTGTCTGTCAAATAAAGAAATAAAATCTTTAAAAAAAAATTCATCTTTTTAAAAAAGATTTAAGGCAGATGTAGGTTTTAAGAGGAAAATATGAAAATCACATAAGAGAAGAGCAACAGAAAGGACGCTTAAAGGGAATGGGTGATTTTGAGAAGAGAAACAAAGGAAGTGGGAGCAGAGATAAAGACTTGTTTAATTTAAATGTCTCTAAAGCATGGTACAGGGAAAAATGAAAAGTCATGGAAAGAGAGAAGTGCAATGAAGATTTTAAATGAAGAGTAATTCACATTTGAGTTTACATGACATTGAGACACTTTATAATATTAAGATTAAATACTGCATTTACACTATAAAATATTTATGAAAATTTGAGAACTATAAAAATGCTCAAACTTTTATTGCTTGGGTTCTTTGGGTTACAGAATTTATTAAATTAGTAGGTGGCTCCCTTCTCTGAAATAGAACATACTTTGATTGCTTCTTTTTTTAAATGAGGGAAGAGACCTATTGATCATAGGCTCTCATAAGCCCTTTATTATCAATTGCAAGGCCTAGCATTGGTCAGCCTCCACCTGTTCTGCTTTTGGTCCTCTCCCTAAAGGTAGTAATCTTAACTTCTAGTTCTGGGGTCCAGAGCTGGTATTGATCCCCTGGTCACCGAGAACTGATGGCACAGGGAATAGTTTGGCCTTCCCAGTTTTGGGTCTGCTGCCTGTCTGTTCTAGACCAGACTTTTCTCCATAAGGCAGCAACTTTGGGCTCTAGGTGTAATACAATCCCATCTTCTTTCTGCATAGCTTGGAATACAAAAGGACAGGTTCCTCTCTACTCTACTCAGAGAGAAAACATATATCAAAAGTGATCAAACTAGCAAAGCCTGCTGGCCCCATCCCCCAACTTAAACCTCGGCATGGCAGAGAACAAGACCAGTGGATCTGAAAAACCGACCTCGCGTCTCAGAAATCTCTGAAATAAGCAAAGAGCATCAGTTGTCTTTTGGTGTGTAACAAAGAACTGTTTAGTATTGTTTGTGAGTATGTGGGTCAGTTGGGAAATTCTGCAATCCTTTGCTGGTCAGCTGGGGTTGGCCTACCATTGCCACATTGGACTACTGGTGTTGGCTGTCTGTAGAAGCAATGGGGGTGAGGTGGCCAAATGCTTCTCATTGTCCAGCAGACTTCTAAATTGATACGTGTCTGGAAAAAAATACAAAATGCCAAAATTAGCACAAATAGATAATTTGACTAGAAAAAATAACCACTAAGAGGCATTGAACATGTCTCATGGCCTTCAGATGAGTTGTATGCATTCTGAATGAAGAGATAATCTTTCTTAAAACAAAACAAAACAACCAAAAAAACCCAAAGCTCAATATTTTTTAAATGTTCATCTCCCCTAACTTACTCTGAAATCTCAAATCAAATCCCCAATCAAATCTCCAATCAAATCCCCATGGGTTATTTTAAGATACTAAAAAACTTAGTCTTAAATTTACATGAGAAAATTGACACACACAAACAATTATGTAGATTTTGAAAAAGATGAGATAAGAGGGAGAACACGCTAACTAGTTGTGTATCTGCTGCCTCAAAAAGGTCTCTGTTATAGACAAAAATTCTCCCAAGAGCAAGAACCCTAGGCTTTAGGTGAAATTCCAGTTCACCAGATACAAAGACATGTTATAAAGCCATAATAATAAGAACAATGTCCTGGAACCATATAGAAATCTCAAAAAACAGATTTGTGTATATATAAGAATGTGGCATAGGATAGAGGTGGTACCTCAAATCAGCAGGGAAATGATGACTTGTTTACTAGAACATGTAGTGTTAGGAAAAATGGATAAACATGTGGAAATCAAGTTGGACCCCTTCTTTACGCTACATCTTCAATAAGTCTAGTGTAGGACATCATAGACAAAGTTTGGGAGAAACTTAAGTGCCCTGTCAAAAATCTAAAAGATCTTCATATCAATAATATAAAAGGACATAAAGGAAAGAGTGGACAATCAACAGAGAAATAGGCAAGATGTAGGAGTAAGCCATATATCATCATATTCATATTCAAATCATCATATTCATAGTCAAAAGAGAACAGCTAGCAAAGATATGAAGAGATACTTTACCACACTAGAAATCAGATTAATGGCATGCAACAGTAATGACCCTACCTTTTTGGAAAAAACAAAACAAAACAACATAACAAAACAAAATGGTGGTATTATGTCACCTTTAGCAAGGCTCTGGGGAGATGGGAGCCTTCATGTACTCCAGATACAAGTTTGAACAGAGCAGCATCCCAAAGAGAAGTAATTTATTATATTATGAAATTGTATCTGTAAAATCCCTATAAATTATGCCTGAGAATATAAACCAGGGACATGAGGCCTGGGTGGCTCATTCGGTTAAGTGTCTGCCTTCAGCTCTGGTCATGATCTCAGGGTCTTGGGATCAAATTCTCCATCCTAGAGCAGAAAGCCTGCTTCTCCCTCTGCCTGATGCTCCCCCTGTTTGTGCTCTCTCTTTCTCTGACAAATAAATAAATAAAATCTTAAAAAACAAAAACAAAAACAAACAAAAAAAAAAAACAAGGAATTTCTGCCTGAGGGTCATACGCAAGTGTGGTTATCTTAGTACTACTTGCAGTGCCAAGAGTGGTCTATCACTAGGAAAAAATGGAAACTGAAAAGATGATGGATACTGTGTAGTATTAGATATAAAGAACTAGAAGTAAAAACAGCAGAGGGAGGGTCCTGAAGAGAGTTTGGGGTTAAAATAAGAAGTGGAAGGAGATCTAGAGCAAAATACTGGCCGTGATGGGGATGGGGAGGATGGATAAAGGAAGATGAAGTAAGAGAAGACCTTTGTACAAAATCGTGAATGTCCCCAGAATTGAGTATGCATGATTATTTTATTTCTGAACTGAACCAAGCTGAACCAAACCAAGCTAACATTTCTGCATTTTTCTCCAAGACATATAGTCCATGTGTCTTATCTAACCTACCCTTGAGCCCAGTATTTACATAATAGGTGAACATTAAGGCCAAGGCCAAAACAAGTTTCTATCCTATACATCTGTTTTTATACACAGAAAAAATTTTAAGCCATTTTTAATTAAAATCACCAACACACATGTTTGTCATTTTAGCTTAAGAAACCTAAGTACAAACATATTTATTCATTCATGTACATGGCCTTCCCTACAACATTGAATTGTAAGTTTTCCAAAGCTTAATTGGTGTGTCTTCTTTATATGATGTCAAAATAACCTTTAAAAAAAGTTTACTTCTTTATTTTTTGGGTCAATGATTTTCAGTGAATCTGATGATCATTTTTCTAATTGCTATCAAAATCAGAAAAACGACGCTTAGGAAAAACATGCTACATCTTCAAATAGTTTAAATAAAAGTTGTCGACAGTTTTCATAGAAAAGAAAACATTGTAAACCTTATTTTTGAAACAACTAATAGCCCTCATGTGCTAAGAGGAAAATTGTTTTCCTGAAATAACAGTTTTTTTTATGATGTGAAACAATAGAAAGACACAGTGACATGATTTCCTTCCACTCCCTTCTTTTAGAATCTAAATAAGGAAGCCTACAACGAATATGAACACCCCACACCACTCACTCTACTTCATACTGTCCAAGAACAAGGAGAGAAAATCACATTTTGTGGCATTTGGTTCCAGAGAACCAAGAAGCTGAAGGCACTCAGGCAGGTAGGGTTCTAAGACTGCTCCGCTGAATGGTTCAATCGATTTTTTAAGATTTGTGCCACTAGGTGGCGATAGAGATTATAATTAGGCAGTTGCAGGCTGTGGGATCTTCTCAGGGCTCCATGAGTGATGTATTTGATTTATTTAAATTCTTTATTACATAAATATAGTTATTGCTCAGATAACTGCCAGATAGTATGAGTTTATAGAGTCTTGTTTCTTTTTTTTGGTAACCTTTAATACTTGAAGTATTATAGATATTTTAAACGATATATACCTAACATGCACCATGTGTATATGTCTGTAAATAAAAATACAACATAAAGTTCAGTGTTAAACAGCAACAGATGCACCCTTTTTCGCAGTCTTATAACCTTTGATCCCAAGACTTCCTGACCTTCACACATGAAGAAGCAATTTTTAGTTTAATCGTTTAGTAGAATCTGACAAATAGCAAGAGCCTAATGAATATTTGTCAAATGAAGGGATGCAGTCACTTGGCTCTTGTCTGCTCCTCCATTCTACTTTAGCTAATAATCGTCATTTCAAAAATATCTTATTTCTTTAAAATCAGAATTAAATGACTTGAATTTGACAGTTGTAACAGTATCAAATTCAACCATTGCACTGAATTGATACTTTGTTGCATCTACTAAAAGAAACCTATTTTCCTACACTTATTTTGAAAGTTGCCCTGTCATAGTCATCAAACACACAGGGAGAAGAAAAGAAACTACAGTTCTTCAAGTGTCTAACATCAGATGAAACTGATTTGGACATGTGACTATAAATGAGAGGCAAAGTTAATTCCACATTTGCTTGGCTCTTGTGACTTCCTGTGTAACTTGGAAAAGTCGCTCAACATTACTTAATAACCATATAACACAAGAGGCTTTCTTAATTAATACTTCTGTCAATGGCTATATATTTCCCATATTGTCCTCTCCTCCCCAGAGAGTAAGCCATTTCTCACCCAGTCGGGAATTTTGGAGTGAATTTTTACCACATGCCCAAGTTCCTCTTACTCCAGGGGGCCCCCTCCTCTGAGCCCAGAGACACCAGCACCAGCTGCCATGGTCCTCCTCAGAGGTCTGGAAGCCAGCCCCCTCCTCCAGCCCCCATCATCCAAGTCCATCTGGCCAGAACCCTTCTGTAGAGGTCTAAGTTTCACCTCCACAGAGTCCTTCTCTAAGCTGTTCATTTTAATGAGTCCAACAGTTGCCCTTTGTGCCCCTAACCCCTCCTGGGCTGGTTGCTTCCTGAAATTGCTAATTCAATGATATTTCTTTTTTTTTTTTTTTTAAACATATTATTTCTTCAGTCCTGAGGTTAACAAATTCTTTGTATTGAATTCTCCCTGTCCACAAAACTGGCGTGGTTTCTCTCCTCTGAGTAGATACAGACAAACCCTTCCTTTGGTTTAAGTGCTCTTAGAATTTTCTGTTAAAATCTTGGTGAATTGTTCAGCCAGGAGAATAAGAAGTGAACTAAGACCTAGTAAACATTCATCTTTCTTCTGAAATTAAAAATAAGAGAGACTCCTAGTGACAGGATGGAAAAACACAAAGGGAGATTGCACAAGCATGCCAGTTATTTTGGCAAAGTATATACCTTGATTCTAGAGTAAAGATAATATCGTTATGAATGTTATTGCTTAAACTGACTGGAAAAATACCATTCTGCAACTTCAAAAATGGGGAGACACGTTGACCCTGAAACTGGAAACATCAGTATCCCATAAAATCGTGAAAGAAAACTGGGTATGTTTAAGGAATTCTATTACATTGTCCATAAAGTTAGCAAGACCTGGTGTTTTATAGAACTCCTTGCTCTCCAAGAAGGAAACCATTTGGACATTTCATTCTTGTGCAAAAGCATGCCTTTCTCAAAGAGTAGCCATGGTTTAATTGGGAAGGCCTTCTGTCAGAGGAAAATTAAATTAAGAGATTAAGATTCAAGGATTATGATTTCTTATCTATTTTGATAGCTTCTGTTTATCTGTAACATTACCCAGATAATGAACCAGGAGAGATGGCTCAGTCTTATTTTTTGTTTTGTTTAATGAGATGTCCTAGCTTGCTTTTCTTATTTACAGAATATGTTACCATGGCTACTGTACTTTTGGGAATTTCAACTTTTTTCAACGTGTTACATGATGAGCATACCTTTATTATTCTTCCCCCCAGATTATAAAATTAATGCTTGCTTTAAAAAAAAAATCAGACGATAAATCAAACTATATGGAGGAAAGTAAAAATCACCTGAAATCTCACCACTCTATCTCACCATGCATTCACATTAATTTATATACCTTTATGTAAAATTCCATTTTTACACTACTTTGTAAAACTATTTGGCATTATCTTTTTTTTTTTTTTGAAGATTGTATTTATTTATTTATTTGACACAGAGAGAGGGAGAGAGAGAGACCATGTACACAGGCAGGGGGAAGGGCAGAGTCAAAGGGAGAAGCAGGCTCCCCACTGAGCAGGAAGCCTGAGGCGGGGCTGCTGGATCCCTGGACCCCAGGCTCATGACCTGAATGGAAGGCAGACACTTAACCAACAGAGCCGCCCATGCACCCCTCGTATTATCTTATAAAGCTAATGATAATGATAATTATAGGCTGCAATCCAGCGATTCCAACCCTAGGTATATGCATCAGAGAGACTCTTGCTCATGGGCCTTGGGAGACATAAACAAGGATGTTCCCAAAGAGTGAGCAACACATCTGTCCATCAGCAGGAGTGGAGGTAATAAATTGTGGTATAATCATAACCAGAACATTATCCAGCACTGAAAATGAATAAACTACTCTGTCCATTAACTTGTATGAATCTCGGACCATAATTTTTGAAGGAAAAAAAGTTGCAAAGAATTACATATAAATATAATTCCATTTTTATGAAGATGATACACAAATTAAACTTCGTTTTTCCAGGGATATGTGGTTAATCTGCATATTGTTAGCTCAACCTTGCCTCACACCCTCTAGTCTCACCTTTACCTACCAAACATCTTGGCATACGTATGGCCGTGAAAATGCACTGTTTGGATCTCCCTTCAAAAATAACTCAGCATTCATCTGAAAGGAATGCAGTTAGCTGATGGCCTCCAGTGATCAGGGCCTTTGACTACCCTTTCCCAGGGGTAGACCTCAGCCTATGACTGGCCATTTGTGCCCCATGTGGGACTCCTCCAGTGGGCAGTCTTTGCTCCGGAACTTCCTCTTGAGTTGGCCAAGACTTAGCCAGAGCTGAGGCACGAACTGTGGTTTGTTGCAACCTATTTGCCTCTCCCATTTTATCCTTCACAAGTGCTAGTCACCCCTCCCTCCAAAAAACTTCTTGCACTCAAGCCCATGTGAACATCTGCTTCCCAGAGGACCCATCCAAAACACCTACTTTCTCCAAATGACCTAATTACATGCAAATGAACACATCAGGGAATTTAACATTGTTCACTTTACAAAACTGTGATAATATCACATACGATCCCATTCGTTCTGCTTTTGTCCCTTCAGATAGTGTGGCTCTGGCTCCCAGGCCACCTTGGGGATCTAACTTACAGTTTCAACGGTTATTGATGTCCCTAGGCTTGTCAGTTTCCCCATGGACAAGAATATTTGTTTTTTTATCTTGTTTACATTTCAGACAATACTGCAGTAAACGCACTTGTGCTTACACTCCTATGTACTAGTGTTTTTATTTCAACGGGATAGATTTTCAAAAGTAGGATTTCAGGAGCTACGAATATGTGTAGTTTGAATTTGAATAAACCTTGGCAGATTGCCTTCCAAAAGGCCCTAAACAGTACACATCCACATCAGCCAAGTGAGAGGACACCCTTTCTCCCCAGCCCTGCCAGTAGCAGGTGTAATCACACTCACGTATTTTCACAGTCTGAGAGTTATAAAGTGATGCCACTGTCACCTACATTTCAATTCCCTAACTGTTGGAATAATTGAGCATTTATTTACTGAGTGTTTATTGTTCATTTGTACTTGCTCTTCTACAGACTGCCTCTTTATATCTCCAGGCTATTTTTCTTATGAATTGTTTATTAATTTGTAAGAGCTCTTTAAATACTAGGTAGTATAATTACATAGATTTTAAATGTGTGTATAGTCAAATAAACTTATCCTTTCTTCTGTAGCTCCTTGGGTTTCCTATTTAAAATTTCTGCATTTAATGCAACTGGGATGGATCGGGCTACATCATGGGAGGTTGAAGTTTCCTCTGTCATTTCTCAGATATATTAATAAATATAACATGTTCATAATTTAAAAGCACCATGTCCCCCCTCCATCCGTTTCAATATCACCTTTGTCATTTATCAAATTTTTAGGAATATAGTGATATATTTGGGAGGTTACCAATCTATCCTAGGCTGTATGTTATTTTGATTAGAGTGGCTTTGGAGTAGGTTTCATTATTTGATGAATCACATTTGGAATCATTGGGAGTTTTTTGTACTGTCCTGTCTGGTGTTAATATTCATGCTGTCACATGAATTTATAGCTTCCAATATGATTTTATAATTTTCTTCACACATGTTCTTTACCTTTATTTTCAAAAATTTTTTACAAGTATTTTATTGATTTTTGCCCCAAATATGCATATAGTATTTTCCTCACTTCTATTTCTAGTTGGCTATTTCTATTGATAATCATATATTTATCTACTTAGCTCTCTAATTTCCTTAGTAATCCTGTTAATTTTTTTTTAAAGATTTTATTTATTTATTTGACAGAGAGAGATCACAAGTAGGCAGAGAGGCAGGCAGAGAGAGAGGAAGGGAAGCAGGCTCCCTGCTGAGCAGAGAGCCCGATGCGGGACTCGATCCCAGGACCCTGAGATCATGACCCGAGCCGAAGGCAGCGGCTTAACCCACTGAGCCACCCAGGCACCCTGTTCTTCCAACTTCTTAAGATGAATTTAACATAGTGGGTAGGAGTGTATATTGGAACCAGACTTGGCTGGTTTTAAAGACCGGTGTCACCACTTGCTAGCTGTGTGTATATTCATCAAAGTGCTTAACCATTCTGAGTTCCAGTTTCCTCATCTAAAGAATAGGGATAATAATATTTACCTCATAAGATTTTTGTGAGAATTAAATAATTTAATATACGTGAAGAACACAAAACATTATCTAGCACACACTAAGCGTTCTGAAGTACAGAATTTTTCTTTGTTCCCTTCTTCTTTTGCTAATAAAAGCATTTCAGAATATATGTTCTCTTCTGGTTATACCTCAGTTATGTCTCAATTGATGTGACGGATTCTTCTTATGGTCCTTTATATGTCAATTTTCATGTTAACATTGTTTTCCCTATTTAACTCAAAGTTCACTTGGTATTATGTTTAATAATTTTAATTATTCAATTCTTGAACATTTTTGTGTTTAGGGATTCAGAGGATGTGGCTTATACAACTGATTTTTTTCAGTTTATGATTAATTTCTTATGATTATATTATTAATGTTTTTGGTTTGAACTCAGGATGCTGAGTTCAATTCAATGATAATTTTTGTCAACTCTATGATTAATTTTTTTGTCTAAACTCACACTGAGATCAAGACCAGAAGAGATCAAGAGTCAGACACTAGACTGACTGAGCTACCTAGGCTCCCCCATATGATGAATTTTTATAAATGTCCCATACATATGAAAAAATTGTATATGCACTACCTATAAATATTTGCTATATCATGAAATTAGTTTTTTCATGAAATCAGTTTTTTATTGTGTTACTCCCACTCAAGGACTTACTGATTCTTAAAGTAGTATTTATAACATCTCACCATAGTTCTACTTTATATTACAGTCTTCTTGCATTTTTAATTGTTTTTGTTTTGCAGAGTCAGCTGCCATAGTCATTGGTTTATAATCTTTATATCTTCCTCAGTAATTGTGCCTTTTATCTTACATAATGTTCCTTTATTCTGTTAGTGCTTTGAGTCTTAAATTCTCCTCCTTTACATTGATATCGTAAAACTATGTTCCTTATATTTGTGTTTGTCTTGAAACTACAGTGCCAAAAGGAATATCTCTCCTTTTCTTAAAAGAATATTTTCTTGGGGCTCCTGGGTGGCTCAGTTGGTTGGGCATCCAGCTTTTGGTGTCAGCTCCAGTCATGACCTCAGGGTCCTGGGATCAAGCCCCCTGACGGGCACCACGCTGGGCACAATGGGTGCAGAGTCTGCTCGAGGATTTCTTTCCCCTTCCCTCTGCCCCTCCACTCTGCCTGTGTGCTCTCTCTCTCTCTCTAAAATAAATAAATCAATCATTATTTTTAACAAATACTATTTTCTTCCTTTCTTAATTCTTATATGAATTGCTATTTATTTTTGAAGTCTGGGAATCTTACCAAGGTATATACCAGCTCTCATTTCACCAGCTTTGTCTTTTAACTATAACTCTGTCCTTTAACCCATTCAGCCCTTTAACTATAAAGACTTTCTCTTTCTTCCCACTCACAGTAAATTTTGTTCATTATTTGATTATTACCTCTCTTCTCTCTATTTCTTTATCTCTACCTGGAGTTCTTACTAATGACATTTTAGAATTCCTGGAGTTGTACTCGAAATTGCTTTTGGTTTGCCTTGTGATTTCAAAACTTTGTAATTTTGTTTTCTGTTTATCCATCTTTATGACTCCGGATCTTCCCGCTTAATGGATCAGGGCTTAGCCATGTCTACTCTCCACTATCAATACCTCTCCTGAGTCGTACAATTTGAAAATTATTTGTTTTTGTTCCCCAAAGATTATTATGTCTTCTAACTGAATCCTTTTACTTCCCTTTATTTGTTTATTTAGTTAGTTAGCTAGTTAGTTAGTTAAAGTTGCCATCTGTTTCCTGCAGTAGTTCTTTTTGACCAGAAGCCAGAGATTCTGGGCAGTCAGACCCATCACCCTTTCTCTGACTTCTGGGTTCATCTCACTTTATTGTTATTTTACCACTTACTCATGGATGACTTATCCTTAAGGCTCTGCCTTAAATAGATATTCAGTATCTACCAGAAACTTCCAGGAAAATCATATCCATTGGTAAGAGGAATTCCTATGCAAATCTTAAGCAATGAGAGTTGCCTGCTATCCCGGTCATGGTATAAATGTAATAAAACATGGCCAGTGTAATAAAAACAAGAAAGAAATTAAATATGATGATTAGAAAAGAAAGGACAAAACTGGTATTATTTGAAGATGATATCACCTGCCCAGAAAACCTAATAGTATATATTAAAATATTATTAGAACTCACAGGGGGATTTATCAAAGTCAGATATAAGATTAACCTATAAATCTCAAATACTTTTCATAAGTAGTAATAAGGGCTCTAAAATGTCTAGAAACAAACCTACCAAGACATAAGTGTAATATACATGAGAACTCTCAAAGAGGAAAATAATGCATGAGCATATAAAGAAATATTCAAAACTCTCAGATGCGAGAATTCAATATTGTAAATACTTCAGTTCTCCTCAGATTATTCCTTAAATTCAATGCAATAATAAATAAAATCCACATTCAAATTTTTATATGAGTTTTTACATGAACTCAAGAAAATCTATTTAAATTTCACCTTGAAGAGGAAAAGCAAATACGTATATAAACAAAAGAATAGTCAATTTACTTCTTATTTAAAAAAAATCATCATGAACAACTCGCTTAGCCTGATAACAGAATTTACTCTAAATCTACAGAGTTAAAGAGTGTGGAAATAATTTCAGAAAATATAATTGAGGAGTCAGGTAGGCTGAATAGACCAAAAACAGACCTTTGTTCAAGGGAAAAGTCAGTATATGATAAAGGTGACATTTTAAATTGAAAGGATTAATTGTTCAGCAAAAGGTACTGAGATTGTGAATTCTGCACTTGGCAGAAAAATAGATTCCAGTTAACTACTTCAAATTTCTTGCAAATCACGTTCCCCAGGAAACAGCTTTTGAGACAGAGATTGGTTGACAGGAAGTTCAGTGGGGAGTTGTTCAGTAGATTAACCCCGGAGGAGAATGTGAAGCAAGTATCAATGGGCAGAGGTACAAGTTGGGTTGCAATCTAGTCTCAGTGGCCTCAGCCAGTCCAAAGGGAACTCTGAAGCTGGAGTATCCTTTAGAGCTATCAGCCTTGGGGTCAGGGAGCTGGCATGTTCTAGTCCCACATGGATCAGTCGCTGGATGTGGGCTACCCCTGGGGCAAGAGATATGACCTTAAGCGAGGTAGCTCTTCCCAGCTGAGGGCAATTTTCCAAAAAGGCTTGACACCACAACAGTATTCACAAAATGAACTCCAGATGCATCTAAAAACCAGTTGTAGGAGATTAAATACGGGATGTGAGTTTAAAAAGAAGTGAATATATTTATAATCTTAGGATAAGAAGGCCCTTCTAATAATAGATGAGTTGGATGACTTGAGTTGAGAAGGTCTACAAACATATTATAATATGAAGAAAGTCAAACATATTATAGCATAAAGAAAGCCAAGACAGGAAAAAAAATATCTGCAGTGTGTTTTAACCAATCCTTGATGTATGGAACATAACAAAAAGTAACTTTACTGACATTCTACAAAGTATTTACATGGGAGTGCTTCAATAGGCCCCATGGCTTTTCTGTGCTAAGTTCACGTTAAGTCAAAGACATACCCTTCTTTCAGTCCAAGATGTTAATCAACACTTCAAACTTCATTCTAAGATAAGATTTTTCCTCCTCCTCTCCAACTCTGTGCTGCATTTTGCGGGCCCCTCACCTTTAGGGAAGGGGATATGGTTGACTTCCGTCTATTTCTCACCTCATACCCTCTTGCTGGCTGTGGGTTTAGACTCTGCTTGGAGGGGAGAGGTGGGGAGAAAGAAGGAGAGGTAAAAGGATAAAGCGGGAAGATCCTGCTTAGCTGGGGCTGGCCTTTGTCACACCTGACTTCTTGTTCTCTGAGCCTGATTAATGTTTGAAGGTGACCTTCATGAAAAATTCAGTAGGATCTTAGATGATCCTGTCTTAGATGATCCATCTCAAACTCACCCAGAGCATCCATGCCTTTCTGGGTCATGCTTCTGGTAATTGGTGAACCACTCCACAGACTTTCACTGTTGAGTCCCCATATCTTCCTAGATGGTTTGAGGTCATAGTTAGGAAAGACACCCACATTCCTGGGCCCACTATGAGTGAGAGGATAGTTATTTCCCAAATGCAATCCTTTACCCTCTTCCACTAGTCTGTCACATTCTCTACATCTTGAGCAAGAGACAACCAGCAGTCCACGTCTACCCACATGGAGCACACTATTCACTAAGTGTCACTAGCGAGAGGAGGAGCAATCCAGTTCCCCTGGGACAGCGATGGGACAGGGATGTCACCCACACTGCTTAGAGGCTCTCTTCAGGAATCCCTTCCCCTCCTCTCTACCCCTTGTGGACAAGGTTGTTTGTTTGTTTGTTTGAAGGTTCAAATACATCTTTTTTGAAAACATCACATCACAATATACAACAAAAACAAATGACTATCTAGAACATTTAAAGAACTACAAATCAATACATTCAATTCGTAGGAAACAAGTATGAAAGGATAATTAAACAGAGTTTGATGCTCAAACTCACTGATAATCACCGCAATAGACTTTAACATAAGTGACATTGGGATGATGGTAAAAAAGAGGTTCGAACCATCTAGTTTGGCAAAGATGTTGGGAGGTGATGTTCTCATTCATTGCAAGTGGGAGTATGAATTGGTAATTTAACAAGGACTATTAAAATGTTGGATGGTAATTTGGCTATATAATTAAAATTTTAAACCCTTACACTTTTCAATCCAGCAATTCTACCAGAAGTAACTATATTAAGTTTTCCAGTGATGAGTGAAAATGGATCATCAGAGACCAGGAAAATATGCACAGTGGTAAAATAGCGATTTATTTTTGTACACATCTGATCTGTGACTATCAAAGATATATCTGCAGCATATGCCTTACTGGAATTTTTACAAGAATATATATCCTATTTTTACAAGAATATATTGTACACTTAAAATATTTTTAAGAGATCATTCCAGTTTATTGTTGTTTTGCAATAACTTAGTTCCACAAATACATTTGCTTCATAAGACATAAAATGATGTCACCAATACACTCTTTTTTCCTTTTCCAGGCTACTAAGCTTCAGGGAAGATAAGCAACACTTTCTAAACAACTATTTAATTGCAAGGGGAATAATGAAAAATTGGCAGAATTAGAAGGGCAAGAAAATTCTTCCAGCCCCGGTTTCACAATTTCCCCAGGTCATCTCTTCAGATTATAAAAATCAGATAAAATTCTAATTTTCACAATTAAAATGATTTCCACGGCCCTGAAATTAAAATAATTCTATTTCCACAGTCGATCTATATTAAAATTGTCTTTTAATGAAGAAGGAGTCTGCAGAGCCCATTTCCCCTCTCTCAGGGTTGTTTTTTCTGAGATTTGGATGGGTGGGGAGGAGGGTGTCAGCAACTGTCTTCCCACATCAGAACTCTGTTTCAACCGGTTTCTGAAGCTGATAGGATCTGAGTGTCCACAGGATCCCCGATCAGATCAGACTACCGTTCCCTGGTATTTATGAGATTGAGAGACATGAAAACATCTGGACTGGGTGCTTGAACAGAGGATGGCGGAAATGTAAGAGAGACAAGGCAGCAATGTCAAACAGGTGCATTCAGAAGGAGGGCAAACCATGCTGCAAAGTTGGGGAGGGGGGGCAGATTAAAGCAGACACGCAGAGAGAAGCTGAGAGGGAGACAGGGGACAGGCAGTTGCTTAGTTTCATAATGGTTTTTCTTGTGTTGGAAATAATTGCTATTAGTAATTACACTTACTGAGCATTTCCAACCACTTTACATATGATATACCATTTCTTTCAATTCCTGTAATAGCCAAATGACTAAATACTCTTAGTGACCCTAAATATGGACAATTTGACTCCCTATGGTCTCAGACCTAGTGATGAGAAGAGCCAGTTTGAACCCAGGCGGGATGACTCTGGAGTTTAAGTTCACTCTCTCCTTCTCCCTCTCTTTTAATTTTTATTTTGACTTTGTCTCTTTTCTTTTCCCAGCAAGTTTTTATTTTGAGATGTCTCTCTTTGTCCCTATTATTTTCTTTAGAGTTATTTTGGGCCTTCAAGGATGCAGTCAAGATCATGGATTGCATTTAGTTGTCAGGTTTCACTGGTCTCCTTTATTTTAAAATAAGCCCTGATTTTTGTTGTTGTTGTTTGTCTTGGTGTGGTTTGGTTCTTGGCTTTTTGTCCATGCCTGTTCATAGCTATTTGCTGTTGCCTAGCAAACTACCCTACACCTTAGTAACTTAATGCCATTAAGCAACCACAATTTTATTACAATCCCAGATACTGTAGGTCAGAAAAAAAAATGGACAGGACACAGTGTGTTTGTTCCATGATGCCTGATGCCTCAACACTTACATGGCTGGGGGTTGGAATCACCTGAAGGCTTCTTCACACTCATATCTGTTGCCTGAGCTGGGATGACTCTGAGGGTGGACTCAGGTATGATTGTCCACTGGAGCCATCCCATGTGGCTTAGGCTTCCTCACAAGTTAGCCTCAAGCTCCATGACGGAGGGTTCTGGAACTACATGGTAGAACCTGCAAGGCCTTTACTAACTTTACCTCAGAAGTCACACAGTGTTACTTCTACTCAACTGTATAGATCAAAGCAGTCATAGAAGAGGGGACACAGACCACCCACCTTTTAATGGGAATAGGGTCAAAGAATTTACACCATGTTTTTAACCACCAGACTATCATTGGTCTCTTTGGAGAATCCAGGCCATTTAAATACGTTTCTCACCATCATGCAATATTGTGGCTGTGAGTATCCTTTTTCTTTTTTTTTTTAAGATTTTTTTTTTAATTTAACAGAGAGAGAGATCACAAGTAGGCAGAGAGACAGGCAGAGAGAGAGTGGGAATCAGGCTCCCTGCTGAGCAGAGGGCCCGTTTCGGGGCTCGATCCCAGGGTCCTGGGATCACGACCTGAACCAAAGGCAGAGGCTTAACCCACTGAGCCACCCAGGCATCTCAAGGAGTTATCCTATTAGCTTTACAGTTTTTCTCCCTAACTCTCCTTTGAAGGAGATTTCCTTTAGTTAAAGCTAAAAGACTTCTAAACAGTAAGGAACTATTTCAAAAATTTTAATTATATTGAGTTACGTTGTGTTGGTAACAAACAGGTGGGTCTTCATCCAAAAAGTCTCTTATTATTGCAGAAAAAGGCTATGACCTTCACTTCCTCTTGTGTCACCAAGTCGAAGCAACACATAACGTCTGTAACTCAGAAGGAAGGCTGGGTCATAGCGCCGCATAGCAAGCATTGCATCATATTTCAGGAAGAAGAATGAGATTGGTGTGCTGTTCTTTAACAGAAGTTAGAAGAAAGTGTCATTTTCACCAAAAGCAATTTTTAATATAAAGTTCTTTGGTGCATGGTTTACATACAGTAAAATTCACCCTTTTTTGGGTATGCCATCCTCAGAATTTTGACCAAATAGAGTCTATAGTTATAGAAATGTAACCTCCCCACAATTAAGATAGAGAACAATTCCATTACTTTGAGTAATTCCCTACTATGTCTTTAGAGTCCATTCTCTTCACCCGTTTCCAGTCTTTGGCAACTGGTCTCATTTTGTCCCTATAGTTTCGAATTTTCTTGATCATATAACAGAATCATACGATGTACAGCTCTATCCTTGGCAATGCATTTGAGATTCCTCCATGTGGCTTCATTTACGAGCAGCTCATCTTCCATTGCTCACTGAACAAAAAGAAAGTGAACATGACATGATATTCTTGCTTCTAACTCCCCTGACTCTGTCTCTGAATTTTATCAGTCGGATAATTCCAGGTGTTGCCTTCTGCTTCAATATTTTCTGTCTCTCTCTCCCTTTCTCTTTTAATATCACCTAGACATTTAAGCAAGATCTGCATAACTTACCTCTTGATATAGTTTCGTTTTGCCCTTAATAGTTGGATAGATTTTGTCAGTCAACCCATACGCTGTTTAAGATTTTATAACGTATTACTCAATAAAACTGACATTCCAGTTGTCTCGTTTCCCTTTAAAAACACTTTATGTATAGTCTACACATTTTTTAATCCATTCACCCAATGTGGGAAATTTGAGTTGATTTCAACACACAACATTTTTAAAACAGCAGAAAAAGGTAAAACTGAATCTTATCATAGAATCTTTACTTTAACTGACTTCATATTTTCAGATCATCTTGTGTTTCTTACTAGCAGAAGTTAGAAATCATCAGTCTGATGGGAATTGTAGTTTGGCGGGAGAGTAATGATCACTTCATAATCAATCATTTTCCCACTGAATTCTTTCTGATTTGATGCAATTGCTCCTGTTTCTCAACCAGTATGTGTAGGGAGCGAGTTCAAGCAGATTAAGTTCTGATGGGTAACATCTAGCTCATAGCAATGGAATGATAAAAGGATTATCCAAGTGCGTAACTTGTGAAAATCAGGCCGGGAGCTGGGTTAGAGGGTGACTTCTAGGGCTCAGCTCCTCAATGCGCTGTCCGTTGGGCAATCACTCAGAATGGAGAGTGAACAGGCCAGGGCAGTGGGAGGCTCCATACAGAATGAACTTGGATATTTCTGCTTTTTCCATTAGCTAGCTCCTTCTCAGCAATAACTCAGAGCAAGTCATTGCACAAGCTGTGCAAGATTTCAATAGGTTAGAAACTAATTTTAAATCCATTAAAAAGGAGCCCATATCAGCATTGTCTCCATGACCCCTTGCCTTTAAAACAACTGAGAACAATGCTGCCTGGCTAATTTTCTCATGCTATTGTATCATTTGCATAAAACAGGTGTGCCGCCAAATGTTTCACTGCCAACTCCACAGAATGCACCCGCACCGTTCTCTAATTTCACTGTCAATGCAGTAATCTCTCCTCCTTTGTTAAGAGGCTCTCAGAATCACTGTAAGTAATGCCAATGCATACTGAACTTAAATCAAATAATGCATTTGCCTTTTCCCGCTAACTTCGAATCCAGAAAAAGCAAGATCATGAAGGAGACGGGTCCTGGAGTGAGTCACTGAGTTCTAAATTTCACTGCTTTTGTGACAGCCAATATTTCCAGAAAAGAAGAAAAATCATAGGAAAAGAAAAGTTCTCCATCATGCTTGAAGCCTCAACGTACATGTTTTTGTTATTTATTTCCAGTCCCTTTCATTTTATAAGAGTCCTTTCCTTTGAGGAATTTCCATCAAAAAAGAAAACGAATATCAACTTCGATGTACATGCCCGCCATCTGTCTTCCTCTTTCCCCCTCCCAGCTAGCTCCCCACTGATGCTGCTTCCTTAGTAACCAGTGTTCTGGTTATACACGACTAGACACCGATAGAGTTACGTACAGATACTTCAACCAGGATCACAAAATACACACTTATTCGTCTACACTGCTCATTTGTACAGAGTGACCTGGAATGAAAACGGATTCCATTATTTTCATCCCATCAAGCTAGTAGGTATAAATAAATGTGTAAATTAATGTATATAAATAATTATATAAATAAATCTCTATACTTATGAAGCATATATCTAATAAACACATATATACAGACAGGTGTATATACCATGCATATATAACTTTTAAAATGAAAGCAGGCTCTTGGAATTCCCATGAATGAAGCCCAGTGGCAACCCACCCATAGCTCCTCTGAGTACATCCCTTACCTTCTTCCCTTGCCTTTCCCTTCCCACTCCAACCCCATGGGCTTATTAGTTTCTTAAACACACAAAAGAATTCCTACATCTTTGTCTCTGTCTCGGATGTTCTCTTGGCCCCAGGAAGCTCTTCCCCTGATGCAAGCAGAACTGAGAAGCTCTGATCTTACACATCACAGACCCAGAATGAACTTTGTTGGCCCATTGAACGTTGCTACCCAGCCCTTCCAATTCTCACATGTTCTTTGCTTTTCCTTTGTGCCTAACTGGTGTACTGTCTCTCCTTCTGCAGCAGGTGGGGGGGTAGGGGGAGGGAAGTGTCTTTCTACTCATCCTGCCTTCCCCAGGTCCCTTTAGGATGGGTGGCTCCCACTCTAATCGCACAATCCTTTCTGCCTGTGGGCTTCCTCTGGCCACAGGAGTACACTCAACCTGCTGTGAGTGAGGAGGTCAAAGCACAAGTGAGTTCATGTCCCAGGCACAGCCCTCCAGCAATGATGTCTGAAAGATGATGAACACTTTGGTGCAATAACCCTGAGATGTATTTTGTAAACATCCCAGCAATCCAGAATAGCACTGAGCCCTCACTGCCCATAGCACTAACAGCTCTTTAACACACTTGTGTAATCTTCCCTCTCTTCCCTACTTCCTTCCCCTCTCGAATCTCCCATCATCTCCCAAGTAAAGCACTTGTGCTGATATACCTGCTCCTGAAGGAATCTGACCTCATACAATCTTTCAACTAGAACGCAAGATCCACTAAAAGCAGAAAACATCTGACCTATTATTCATCCTTAAATTCCCTTCCCCCTAGTAATGGGCACATTCTAAGCACATGATAGGTATTTGTTGATTGGACAATGTATGTATATGTGTATATATATATATATATATATATATATATATATATATATATATCTGTGCGAGGATATAATTTTGATATCTTAAGAGATCCTCCCCTTGACCCTAAGACCTGCCCATCTCCCAGGATACTAAAACTATTGCCTTGGGGTCCAAGTATCAAAGTGATTACACAAAATCATATGGAGAAAGTGAAGAGAGGATTTAGGGCTTTGGGTGTTTTAAAGTGATGTGTAAAACTGAGTCTTAAAGTTGAGGATTTAATTTTTGAAAGGATTTTTTGAGAGAGAAGAGACCATCCAGACCTTCACATTCTGAGAGAAGCCTCGCATTGAAATCACAGGAAGTGAGGTCGGTGGGTCAGAGGATCCTCAGACCCTCCCACCTGGCAGTTGAGTGGCCATATTTTCAATGTAGCAGAAAAGGGGATGATGGTCAAATGTCCTGGGGATTGCGGGTGGCTTTGATAAATCATATGTCAACATCATTCAATCAAAAATAGCTGTCATATGCCTTGTCTATATGTCCCAAGAATTTTGAAAGCGTTGCGGTTATTGCCAGGAACTAAACAGCACAAAACCCTTGCCCCAACAGAGCTTGTGTCTGACTGGACAGAGGTAGTTTAATGAACAAATTTTTTAAATGGCACAGATAAGAATATTAATGGCAAAAATATAGATGAGGTAGTGGAGAGAAATGCTGACCTTTTATAGGTGGAGTTGAAGGCGGGCCTCTCTGGTGAGATGAACTTGAGAAGAGGCAGAAGCTCTGGAGATATCTCAGTAGGGAGAGCTTCTAAAGCAGATGAAATCATTCAGGGGAGAGGCTACAAGGCAGGAGCGTGCTTGGCAGCAAGGTGAGGGAAGGACCAGAGACATGGCAAAGATCATCTCTGGTGAGAAATCTGAATTCTCCATATTTCCAAATCTTCCTTATGTGACTTCAAGTCAATTACTCTGACAATCATTTGCTAACTGAGGAGCTGCTGTTGCTTCCTGGTCACAGGATAGCTGTTGTCCTCCAGCATCAGGCCACAGCTCTAGGGAAAATAGCAAGCTTTTACTTTCATATGGAAAATTTCGATTGAAGAATAACGTACATGTGAGAAAGTACAAAAATCCTAAGTGTGCAACTTGATGTATTCTCACAAATTGAGCACATCTAAGCAACTAACAACCAGATCAGGAAATCAAACATTACTCAGCTTCCTGGGGAGGGACCCATTATTCTAACGTCTACCCCCACATAGTGTTGGCCTCTTTTTGAACCCTACATTAAAAAAATCAGAGAGTAGGTATCCTTCAGCATCTTTTGCTGAACATCATGATTATAAGATACAATTGTGTTGCATGCAGTTGTAATTTGTTGATTCTCTTTGCTGTGCATGAGTTATTTTAGGTGACTATACTTCAATTTATTTATCCATTCTGATATTGAAGGACATTAGTATTTTTCAGTTTGAGCGACAAATAGTGCTGTTATGAACATCCTTGCCCCTGACTTTTGGTGCACAGTTTCTGAGGGCATTTAACTAAGAGTCAGTTGCTGGGTTATATCTTTTTAGCTTTAGTAGATTCTGCCAAACAGCTTTCCAGAGTGTTATCATGACCAATTTTTCCTGCCTTTAGCAATGTATTACAATTTCAGTTGGTCCATTTTAGATAACCGGTATTGCTTTCTTCATTGCAGCCATTCTAAGTAGAAATACTAGATTGTAGTTTTAATTTATATTCCCTTCATAACTAATGAAGTTTAGCACTTTATATTTTTGCTGAAAATTAAATGTTTATATTTTAAAAGCAGCTTATAAGTCATTCTAAAAGTAGTTACGTGAATTATAAAAGATAATAATAGTACCCACATCACAGGGTGAGAAATAATTGCATGAAAGGATCTATGAACAAACCCTCAACAGGATGCCTGACAGAGAGTAAAAGCACAATTAATATTTTGTACTATTATCACTGCTATCTTAGGTGATAAATAAAGACAGCCTAAAAATGTGATGATCTTTGCTACTAAATATTCCGTTCGAAGATAAAATCCTGTGGCACTGCTGAGTGAAAATGAAGAAAAGATGAATCACATTCACAGAGTGAATAGGAAAAAAAAAAAAGGCCCTGGGACAGAAATAAACTAATCAAAGTAACTTCAGAGGCTGCACTATTTTCATTTCAATGATAAATACAGTCAAACTTCAAAGTGAGGGTCAAAATAACGACATTAAAAAGCTTCATCTTTAATAGCTTGTATGTCTTTTAGGTTTGATTATTGACACATTTCACTGAGCTAGATATTTTCATCTTTGGCCTGTGAGCTGATATTCTTTAAAGAGCTGCAAAATGCATTAGGTTATATTCAGCATAAATAATCCGAGGGTTATTTTCACAAATGTCACCCTTAAGTATCAGCTGAGTCATTAAGGATGGATTAGGGGCCAACCTAATGCATAGGTAGAAGAACTAGAAATCAAAGAGGTAGAATATGAATATCGAACTAGCCTTTGATCTCAGCCTTAAAGGATGAGTAGGATTTGTTGGAGTCGAAGACGAGAAGGACATGTCATACTATTAAATTAATAGCAACAAAAGAACAAGCAAAATATTGTACATGTGGTGTTCAGAGGATCACAAGGTCTGGAGACCCAGATATGCAACTGGCCAGCAAAGAAGTGTATGCTACATGGATTGTGATGGATCTCAGGGCACCTGGGTGGTTCAGTTGGTTAAGTATCTGCCTCTGGCTCGGGTCATGATCCAAGGGTCCTGGGATCAAGCCCCACAACGGGCTCCCTACTCAGCGGGAAGCCTACTTCTCCCTCTCCCACTCCTCTTGCATATGTTCCCTCTCTTGCTGCCTCTCTCTCTGTCAAATAAGTAAATAAAAATCCTAAAAAACAAACGAACAAAAACGATTATGATGGATCTTGACAGTCATGCTGGATTTGGTTCTGCAAGCTTTAAGGACTTGTGATATGACTCTGAATTGAGAAATGACATATCTGTATTCTGGGAACGTAACTGAAGAAGTTTGAGAAGAATGAATGAAATGACATTAGGTTTGGGAGTAACCAAATCCTAGCGACTTTTGCAGAGAAGTGTTTGTATGTGAAGAGAGACTGATCATAGGTGATTAACAGAGAAAAGGCAAAAGAGGGGATTCATTTGAAATACATTTTTGAAAAAAATTCTGTTAAACTTAATGACCTATTGGATGAAGAGGACTGGAGAGAGTGGTCTAAGGAGACATTGAGAAACCTGGGTAATTACTAGTACATTCTAACACTATAAAGTCTTCATAGGACTGGATAGAGGCCAAATTTGGAAAGAAAATAGTGGGTTTAGTTTGGGAGTTTTGATGCTGATAATTTAATTCCTTTGTATTTGTTAGTGTAATGGAAATAGTATTAATACTCATGGAGAATCAAAAATGGAAGCATTTGTGGGGGAAAGGAAATTAAAGGAGGCAGAAGAAAGGAAAAAAGTAACATCCATGGAGTAAATTAATGCAACAAACAAGTTTGGACAAAGAATAAATTGAAATTCTATAAGATGACATGATTTATGATAGAAGTCTAAAACATAACAGATTTTTCTAGAATACATAGATTCTCATTCTTGATATCGTCACTCCAACCTAATCGGAATGGGGGGTCATCAGCACCGTAATGAGAGTAATAAAAAGAAATCACAGTAGTTACCATCCATGTTTTTAAAACTCTTGAATTGGAGAAGAGATCTCCCAAATGTGTTGTCTATTTACGTTTTTCTTCTAGCAATCCTTTGTATTGATATAATTCATTTATCCAAAATATCTTTTAAAATTCTTTTACTATATTTCAAACATAAACGCTGGGATATTAACAGTGAATGAAATTAACCCCAAATCTCAGTCTTCCAGAAACTTTAAATGGTTATCCAGAAAGCAATTTCCCTCCCAAAATTCATAGCAACTTCTATAGTAATTAATTTTCATCCTCCCCCCATCAAAAGCAGCAAAAGCCGAACGTACCCATGATTGTAATCTACAACCTACATTAGACTTGGCAGTTGCACTGGGCCTAGCAACATCTGTCTAATAGAGATAAGTGGATATTGTGATTTCAGCACAAGTATGCTTACTGTAAAATGCTAAATAAACATTTAATGTGCCTCCTGTAATTCAGTAAGTGAAGCCAGTATTTTATGAATAGATATTAATCTATGTTCAAGACCGTTCTAATTTTTCATATCATGAGAGCTTTTGACATTACATAGTTCATCTTCCCAGAAAGGACAGTGAGTCCTTAAAATAATTATTTAACTAACCTCCGAGTGAACTAGGTCTGCTGTCACTGTGAAAATTTGGATGTACTCATTGTATTAATAGGCTTTGGCTCATTTCTGCTTTTTGACTTCCATCCTCTAAGAATGGATCTTGTTCTCAGTGGTCTGCATTGTGAAAAGATAAAAGGCATATTTTAAATAAACCCTACTGTTGCTTTTAACTATTATTCCCCTTAGAATTTGATTCTGGAATCCCACATAGTTAAATCACAAAATAGAAGGCATTGGGGCACTTCATCATTGTGAGAAACTCTCTTATATAATGTTGGCTCCCACTGTTAAAACTGGCTGATATTTTATCTTAGTCCCAGAAAAGTTCCCAGGATTTGAAAGTAAATATATGTTTTTCCCCAATTGTCATTAAAAATCAAAATATTTGTTACCGACATGCTAGTAAACAATTATTTAAAAATTTTGTTTGAACATATTTTATCCTATTTGAACTATGGCCTCTGTATTCTAAGTCTTGCTTTGAAAATTCATTGTTATTGTTACTTATTTTTTGCTGCTTCGATGAACACAATTCAAGACTTAACAGATGGGCAAGTTGCCTGAAATACTAAAATTTCACTGGGATGAAGCAAAACACTTCAAAATAACCATCTGCAAGAAATCCAGAATTTAGGAAGATGTTCTCACCTTGAGTGAACATCATTTTTATTCAATCAGGTTCTATTCCATTGTATTTATAGATTTTACAGAAGCCTTGAAATATGTGTTTTTCTTCTAAGAGACTATGAAGATATCTAAATATCTACAGGAATTCCTGAGAAAGTATGTTTTAAATAAAACTATAAAAGAGAGAGGGGAAAAAAGGAATGAATAGATTTTTATTTTTCCCAACACTAAGTAGTTTCGCTTGAAAAGTTTCCAGTAGGGGAAATCATAAAATAAAATTATAAATAAGGTAGCTTGCTAAAATTACTATGCATGAAAAACTTCCTCTAGAGTGTGTTCTAAGATGAAAGGAATTTATATCCACATTTCGGTGTTAGTCATACATTCACTACATAATCTGTTCCATTTCATTATGTATTCGACAATCTTCAGATTAGATCTTGAATCTTTTTATACACAATACCTCTAAGATTTTATTTGAGGTATTGGCTTATTTTTCAAAACTCATGATTTGGTTTGTATGCACTTCTATTTTTAACACATACCATCTATATCTTTATAGACTTACCATGTCTGTATGTGATAGTTTTATGAAAAAAGTTGTGTGGTCTTGATTAAAGCAATGGCATGCAGAGGTAGTCTCTTTGCTACCGAAGTTCAAACTTACTTCTCACTTTGCTGGAGTTCTGAATTTATTTCTCACTTTACTGAAGACAGCAAGACATAAATCTTTTTATTTTTTTTAAAGATTTTATTTATTTATTTGACAGAGAAAGAGAGAGAGAGAGAGAGAGAATATAACCAGAGGGATAGGAAAGGGAGAAGCAGGCACCCCATTGAGCTGGGAGCCTGATGTGGGGCTGGATCCCAGGACCCTGGGATCATGACCTGAGCCGAAGGCAGATGTTTAACTGACTGAGCCAACCAGGCACACCTAAACAAATCTTTTTAAAAATAAACCACAAATTGGGGCATCTGGGTGGCTCAATGGGTTGAGCCTTTGCCTTTGGCTCAGGTCATGATCTCAGGGTCCTGGGATTGAGCCCCACATCAGGCTCTCTGCTCAGCAGGGAGCCTGCTTCCCCCTCTCTCTCTGCCTGCCTCTCTGCCTACTTGTGATCTCTCTCTCTCTGTCAAATAAATAAATAAAATCTAAAAAAAAAAAAATAAACCACAAAGATTGCCATGAAGATGAGCAGCACTGTGGTATTTCTCTGAGGGAAAGTCAAGTGACTACAACTTTCATGGTCTCTGAAAGTAGGTTGATTGCATGTGTTGTTTCAAATATCTGAAAAATAGTGAGGTATGTACGCTTTGTCTTTGCCTTTGGATTTCAAGTGTGAGCTAAAACCATCCTGGTCACGTGAACCATCACATTGGCGGACTAAAGCTGCCAAGAAGGCGTTCCTTGGTCTATGGTTCCTGCGAGGCCACCATATTTCAAGGCTGCAAGACGTAGGTCAGTCACAAGCCAGTTATTTGTTTCCACAAGGAGAAAATCACAGGCTTTCAGCTGGGCGTGGGATATGGGTGAGTGGGGAAGTCTTTTCTCACTTTTCTTCTGAAAGCTATAATGTCGCATTTTCAACTGCATCACAATAGATAGAAACTTTCAGGCTTGCTTTTTACCAGAGTGTGGAAACTGAAGCAAGAAAGCCATAAAATGATATCGTAACTAAAGAAAATGATTTTGGAGTGAAAGGTTTTCTTCCATTGGGATGTAAAATCTTAGAAGACCTAACTTTAAGTATAAAAGACAACATTTTCAGTTTTTAGCTGGCTACATAAAGAGCTAAAATTCAGCCAGTGGTTGAGATGCCTTATTTTGGAAGCTTTTTTTTTTTTTTAATATTTTATTATTTATTTGAGAGAAAGAGAGAGAGCATAAGCGGAGGGAAAGAGGCAGAGGGAGAAGCAAAGTGAGCCGGGAGCCCGACTCGGGGCTGGATCCCAGGGTCCCTGGATCATGACCTGAGCCAAAGGCAGATGCTTAACCGACTAAGCCACCCAGATACCCCTAGAAGATTTAAATAAATACTGTGTAGCTCAAAAATATATTTGTGCATTCTTAATTTTTGAAAATACTTTTATATTTAGTAGAAAAATTCATAGTGATGTTGTTTGTTGTTCATTTTATATTGGCTCCCTTCTTATTTTCTAAGGACTCTGACTCTTCTTATAAAAATTACAGACAAGTAAATCTGTAATCATTTTAAGTTAAACTTTAGGAATCAATATTTCGTCTACGGCCACACCACCCTGAACGCGCCCGATTTCGTCTGATCTCGGAAGCTAAGCAGGATTGGGCCTGGTTAGTAGTACTTGGATGGGAGGAATCAATATTTCCTTTATTTGCAGTAAGATAAGCAAAATGTTTTTGGATTCCACTAAGTGCTAGACACTGGGATGTAAAAGTATATATCAAAATGTGGATAACTGGCGGGGGCGGGGGTTGCCTGGGTGGCTCTGTCAGTTAAGCATCTGCCTTCAGCTCAGGTCATGATCCTGGGGTACTAGGACTGAGCACCAAGTGGGAGTCTGCTTCTCCCTCTTCTTCTGCCCCTGCTCATGCTTGCTCTCTTTCTCTCTCTCTCTCTCTCTCTGTGTCAAATAAATAAAAAAAAATTTTTAATGTGAAAAAAATGGGTGCATAAATATGGAAATAATATTGCAAAGTGGGACTGGGACATGGTTACTGCAAATAATTGGTGAGGTCAAGAAATACTAGGTGACTTTAAAGGAGACAGATTTCTTGAGGTCAGGCAGTCAAGAAAGGTTTTATGGAAAGGTGAAAAAAGAAGGTAATTGAAAAGAAAACAAGTAAGAAAAATGTGTGATAATTCTTTGTGATAGAGGTATATGTAAGGGTTTTGGCATCACTAATAAGAAGAGTCTTGCAAGATTAAATTTTTAGCGAACCACATTACTTCTCACTATACTTATTCTAGGATATCGTAAGACACAACTGTTTGGATTGTAGCACGGATACCATTAGGACTCTGTCTATACCCTTTAGGTCTTACCACTTCTGAGTCTATTGGTCTACTTTCAACTGCAAGTTATATGCATCACTGTGCTGGAGAGGTTTCTCTGAAGCTGCTGATATCCTTTCTACTCACTGCCATGCACATGGCAGGATGGAAATGACAGAGAATTACCCTTTGGGAACAGCCCTCAGCCAATGACTGAGTGTACGGGTATATATAGCGAGAACTCTCTCGTGTGTGTTCTGCATGATCTCCTATATTCTCCCCACAAGATGGAGCTCCAAAAAACTCACAGTGGTGGCTTACCTTCTTGCTAGCACACCTTTTATTGGCTTCTTTCTCTTCCCTGTCTCCGTCCCCATACCCCTACTGATACTTGCTGTATCACCTCCCAAATAAGCTTCTCACACTCGAATCTTTGAGTCTGCTGATGTAGGAAGCCAAATGAAGACAGCTGGGATATGTTTAATTGAATTAGCATTTGCCAATGGAGTCATGTCTGAGTAGCACTGAAAACAACGTTATGTATGCACGTAATTGGTAGGAATGAGAACGGTGTACTAAAATGCTAAAGCAGAATAATGTTATGCTTTATGGTCACTGATGCTCCACTTTAGTTCACTCTCATAAAATCTGAGCCCACTAAGAATGACTTTTAAATGTAGAGTGATGTATGCTGAAAAAATACAATTTACTTCGTATTGCTTTTGTGCAGGCATTACCAAGCCAAAGGTAGGATATGGTGGCTGAAAAAGATCTACCCAATAATTGGTAATGAGGGATGTCTGGGTCACTCGGTCGGTTAAGTGTCCGAATCTTGATTTTGGATCAGGTCATGATCTCAGGGTCACGGGATTGAGCCCCGTGTTGGGCTCTGTGCTGAGCCCGGAGTCTGCTTGTCTCTCTCCCTCTGTTCCTCCCTCCATCTTCTCTCTCAAATAAATAAATAAAATATTTTTAAAATTTAAAAAATGGTGATGAGAGAGAGCTGTTAGTGTAAGTAAAAGACCATTTCCATGTATTTGACTCATTTTGTAGTCTTTCTCTTTCAGCCAGTGGATTTCCAGACAAGCACAAATTTGATTATATAAGAATGTTCTCAGATTCCACTTAGTAATGATACTTACTGTACTATAGTATACATAGTATAGTATACATACTATAGTATACATAGTACAGTATACTATACTATGATACTTACTACTATGATATATATATATAATTTTACTATCATTACTATCATTAATATATATATATCATTTACAATGATATATATATGTATATCATTTTATTATCATTTCACCAATATATATGTATATTTATATTGGCTCCCTTCTTATTTTCTAAGGATTCCAACTCTTCTTATAAAAATTACAGACAAGTAAATCTGTAATCATTTAAGTTAAACTTTAGGAATCAATATTTTGTCTAGGCCATACCACCCTGAACGCGCCATTTCACCAATATATATATATATTAGTGAAATGATAGCAATTCCCTCATCTCCTATTAAAATTAGGAGAAAGGAGGGGTGCCTGGGTGGCTCAGTGGGTTAAAGCCTCTGCTTTCAGCTCAGGTCATGATCTCAGGGTCCTGGGATCAAGCCCTGCATCGGGCTCTCTGCTCAGTGGGGAGCCTGCATCCTCCTCTCTCTCTGCCTGCCTCTCTGCCTTCCTCTCTGCCTACTTGTGATCTCTGTCTGTCAAACAAATAAATAAAATCTTTTTTAAAAAATGACTTTAAAAAAATTAGGAGAAAGGAAACAGAAGTAAAGACAGACGTTATTACGGGGGCAGATATGAGAAGTCATAGTCATAGTCATAGTTAATTATAACCTATGAATTCAAGATTTTGTAACTAATAGAAAACAGACTTTTAGCCCAAGAATTAAGCCCATCAAATTATATTCTCAAATTACATTTACTTACTGAATGAAACTCTTGTTCATTTCAAGTCACTTTATCACCAGCACTTCGCAGATTTTTTACACAGGCACATGTAAAAGTAATGTGTAATGAACAGACCTACTAAGTGCTGGAAAACAGCCCTCATTACAATGACAAGATGGTAAGAGAGTATGACTCCTGTCCTCTAAGGAAGCAGTAAAATGATGATCCATAAAAAGTTCAGTGACTTCCTCCCGATCCCAGGAACATCAGGAGTACTGCCGTCAAAAATTGGATTGGGGTGTCTGGGTGGCTCAGTGGGTTAAAGCCTCTGCCTTTGGCTCAGGTCATGATCCCAGGGTCCTGGGATTGAGCCCTGCATCGGGCTCTCTGCACGGCAGGGAGCCTGCTTCCTCCTCTTTCTCTGCCTGCCTCTCTGCCTACTTGTGATCTCTGTCTGTCAAATAAATAAATAAATAAATAATCTTTAAAAAAAAATTGGATTACTGTCTTCCTTAGCTGTTAAATGTCATGCCTACATCAAATCAAATTGTGAGATAATTTGCAAATATTAGTAATTCATATATAGCATAACCTAATGAGACAAAATTACCTTTTGAAGGAAGCAGTGTCTGTGAGAGGTCCAATTTTTAAAGTTGCTGTAAGAAGTTTCATTTTGCAGAAAATTGAGAAGTTAAGAAAGTCGCTCCAAATCTCAAAGCTGGATCTAGAAACTGCCCTTTACCATTCGGGCTATAGCCAAGGAGAGACAGGACCCAGGACAAATGTGACCTAAGATCTGGTCATTTGGAAGAAGTGATTAGAAGCACGAACTACTGGACTTGTAAGCTGTTGCAAGTCTTTTGAACAGAGAAGAAACCAGTGTTCATTTCATTAGATTATTCAAAATTTCTGTACCATTCTTAAATTTATGAAAAGAATAAAAATTTAAAACAGACATTATGATCAGCCTTTGACATTGTAAGAATTTTTACTTCATTTATCCTCTCTTTGTTCTGTGGCCAATTTTATATGTTGAGTGGGAAACCCAAACAAACGAGGACCTTCTCATTCCAGAAACATCCTGCTCAGTTCTTTCTCAACCTTTCATTACTTCAGGTCACTTCTTGAAAGTGAAATGTCATCTGATGATATGGGAGATTTTACACTAATGAATTGACTGTGATAACATCAAAAAAGAATATTATCAAAAAAGACTGTAGCTCATACTTTTATTTAGTTCTCTTCTTCTTCTTCCATTGTTTACTTGGCTGTATCTTAGAAAGCTAAGTAAGTGGGAAGAAACATAAGTCATGAATGCATTGCAAATCTTCTAGTGATCTTATTCCAGCCCTGTAGAGAGCAAAAGACTGTAGTCACGTTGTGCTATATCTACTGAGATTACGCTGTAACAGAATTTTAATAAATTCAGCTAACTTCATCTAGTAGTAGCTAGATACTGACCAAAGAGTGAAAATTTTTCAAGTCTTCAAAACAGAAATGATTTCACGGGACTTCTCTCCTGTACCATTTTTTCCCCTAGTTGACAGGAAGACCAGTCACAAAGGTCCTTGTATTTTGGCCCTGATCAAGAATACATCTCAGAGGGATGGATGTCTGGGTGGCTCAGTCAGTTGAGCATCTGCCTTTGGCTCAGGTCATGATCCCAGGGTCCTGGGATCGAGCCTGCATTGGGCTGCCTGCTTGGTGGGGAGCCAGCTTCCCCCTCTGCCTAATGCTCTCCTGGCTTGCATTCTCTCTCTCTCTGACAAATAATAAAAATCTTAAAAAAAGAAAAAAAAAGAAAAGAAAAGAAATACATCTCAGATTAAGCTATGGTATCAACAAATGACAGAGGGCCAAAAATCTGGGCATGGATACTGAGTCCTATTAGTTAATGACACTTGACATATTACATAGTGTCTTGGATTGTCTTCTCCAGGAGCATCCCTAAGACCAGTGTACATAGGTAAAGGACTGATAAAGTTGGCCTTCACAGGGGAAGCAATAAGACAGTGGTAGAAACAGAATAAAGAAGGGAAGAAAGCTAAGCTATGTTATGATTTCAGGTGAAGTCTTGTGCTTGGCCCGATCCTATGAAGAGCTCTGGAGTGAGTCACACGTTAGAGCTTTTCCCTGCTCCAGACAAAGGGAGTGTTTTTTATACTTCCATGCCAGTCAGTCATTGGCTAAAGACTGCCTCTAGGGAGACATGAAAACCCAATTATTTTTGACTCTCCAAGAACCCAGTGAAACAGCCTAACAGCGATCCTTTGAGGCAAGCTGCAGGTATGAGTTGTTGGAACAAAACACAAAATCAGAGGCATGGGCCCCCCGAAGTAGTACAGGCCATCTGAATGTTTAGAGGTGGGGACAGCAACAACTCCTATTACACATACTAGTGTGTAATTCGAACATGTTGGACATGATAATACTCACCCCTCTGTCCATTCATAGTTGAGGCTAATTGTGCTACACTGACCAGCTGTCTGGGTTAAATATGAAACCCAATTTGACTATCTGGATTCAGACCATGCTCCGTGATGAAGATAAATGACAAAGAAAACAAAAAAACAGACTTTCTGTACAAGCGTGCTGCTGTTAATAGTGAACATCAGGATTTTCTGCCTAAGCTGAAACAAAGCAAATTGACAATTTAACCCTCATTGCTGGGGTGTCCCCCATGGCACCAGAAGTAGAAATTCATAAAGGTCAAAGGAAACCCCCCCTTTTTTTCCCTAAACTTTTCTGTTCCCGTTCACTTGCATTTCTCTACATTCTCAACAGTACACTTTTTAGGAGAAACAAAGCTTGGGAGTGAAACTGGATAGGGAACCAGGATTAATCACACGTTTCCACTGCAGGGCTGTTTCTCACTGTTAATGTATGTTGTAAATCCCCAAAGTGGGTGTAACTAAATACAAAATTATCAAACTGAAGAGATTGTACAACCCTTATTGTGTGGGGCATCTTTGAAGACTAATATCCATGGGCATATTTTGGTAAATTCTGTTATGAATGTCTAATATAGAAAATGTATGGACCCATTGGCTCAGGATTATAGATGCAGATATCCTAAACAAAATGTAGGCAAATTGAATCTGTATATAAAAAGTGATAAAATGCCATGACCAAGAAGAATGTAAACTATAATACCATCACATTAAGAGAAAAATATAGAATCATTTTGATAGTTGTTTAGTAAGCACTCACAAAGTATATACCTATTCATGATTTAAAAAAACAACACTCATTAAAGTAAGAGTAGAAGGAAAGTTTAAATTCTGTCAAAAAAACCCCAAACTAGCTCAAGCATCATTATAAATGGAGGAACATGTGAAAATCCTCTTTAAAATTAAACTAAAATTAGGGGCACCCGGATGTCTCAGTGGGTTAAGTGTCTGCCTTCAGCTCAGGTCATGATCTCTGGGTCTTGGGATGGAGCCCCGCATCGGGCTTTCAGCTCAGCAGGGAGCCTGCTTCCTCCCACCTTCTGCTTCCCTCTCTGCCTACTTGTGATCTCTCTCTGTCAAATAAATAAATAAAATCTTTTAAAAAATTAAACTAAAATTAAATTAAAGAATTTTAATTATAATTAAATTATAAAAATATAATTAAAATTATAAACATCTCTACTATCATTATTTTTACATGAATTATAATGGCCGGTACAGTAAGAAAAGAGAAAATTATTTTTTAGGAAGAATTTCTCAGTAATTATGACAGATTATTTTCTTATTCATGTTTGCTCATTGTATTCTTAGAAAGCCCTTTCACATTATATTTTATATCAAAATAAATAAACTGTGTTAAAACCTAAATAAACTATAGGTAAATATTTTTTAAATATTGGGTCAGACAGAGGAAACCAAGGGAAATTACAAATATAGTATACAGGATAATGTTTTTCTGCAGTGATGAGAGGTAACAGTGGGATGGGAAGGGGTCATATTTAGATGGGTTATTATCAAAACCCATCAGCTACCTAGGTGATGAGTAGCTGATGAGTACATGACATATTTTTAAAACAAATTAAATAAATAATATAAAAATAAATAAATAATATAGCCACAAAAGTAGACTACCCATGAGAGCATCACAATCCAATTCTGCACAACTAAAGTCCTGATACAAAAAATAATAATAAATATATTTTTTGTTTTAAGTATATTTATGCTTTACACTTCAGAGTATATGAGCAAAAGAAACATTGTAACACGATAGTTATACTCATGGGCTTCAGAGTCAGGGAGACACAAGTTTATATCCTGACTTTACCCCTTAAATCTAATGAACCTTGTGCAAATTTGGTAACGGTTTTGAAGCCTCAGTTTCCTCCTCTGTAAAAAGAGTAAAAACACTTTGAGTTGATTTGAGATTTTTAGATAAAGAACATGAAATCATTGATACCAGTGATTTACAAATATTTTGCAAACATTTTCCAAATAGAAGGGGAGAGTGAATAAGTATTTTTGGGCAGAAGCAAAAAATAATCTTCCATAAGCATGAACTTTCTTTGGAAGTGGTCTATTGTCTCTAACATTTCATGCTAATTTTGACAATTTTTAGGTTCTCCTTGGAAAATGTTTCAAATCACTTATTATTAGTGAAAATGGGGAAAAATAAAACTGTTGACAGAAGACCCAGGGAGAATTCAATCTGAGAGAGAGAAAGAGAGAGTGAGTGAGTGTGTGTGTGTGTTATAGCAAGGTGATCCCATGCTTGGCTCTGGGCATGGGAGCCAAATGCTGAGATGAGGAAAGGTGAATTATCAAGAATGAGGGAAGCTTCTAGAAAGATGGACCAGTCTTTAGCATATCTAAAGTCAGGCTTGTCCACTTGGGCCATCAAATGCTTGATGTTTGATGGGAATCTCATAAACTCTCATAGGGCCTTAAAAGGGAAAGTGGTATCAATTTTCCTTGTCTCTCCGTAATAGATACGGGGAAATGTTTTGGAACTTCTTCCTTTTGAAGAAAGATTTATTTATTTATTTGAGAGAGAGGGAGAGTCAGGAGGAGGGGCAGAGGGAGAGCGGAGCCTGATTCAGGGCTCGATCTCATGACCCTAAGATCAGAATCTGAGCCCAAATCAAGAGTCCAACATTAACCTACTGAACCACCCACACACCCCTGTTTAAGAAATTCTTTTTTTTTTTTTAAGATTTTATTTATTTGTTTGGCACAGAGAGAGAAATAGAGAGAGGGATTCCAAGTAGGAGAAGAGGAAGAGGGAGAAGCAGACTCCCCCACTGAGCACAGACTCTGACTCAGGACTTGATCCCAGAACCCAGGATCATGACCTGAGCCGAAGGCAAGTGCTTAACCAACTGAACAACTCAGACACCCTTAGAATTTCTAAGGTACAAGACAGGTACAGGCAGCTAATCGCTTCTGCAGTAACAAGACCTTTGGGGAGAAGGACTGGCTGTTATAGGCTGAATCCTTGTAGGCCTAAGCTAAGGGATCTTGCAGTCAATCTGAGCATGGAAATAGATAGGGCTTTGCAGGGCCAGGGCAATCCCAACACAGCATGGCTTAGCAGAATCAGCAAGAGAAGAGATCTGACAAATGGGTACATTTTTTCATCAAGGAGAAACAGTAGGAAGAGCCAAATGAGAGTTTAAGACATTAAGATTTTTGTCTTTGAAGGAGTACAGTCTAAGATCAACTGGTCTGGAATCCTCAGATGTGGGGGGGGCAGCATGAATTTGACACAAGAATTTGACACTGGCTCTCTTTTAGAGCATGCCTAAACAAATTCTAATTTAATTTCAACAATAAGTTGAAGTGATACTCCTTGTACTCCCATTTTCATGGAACAATTCTTATCTGTTTCTGCCAAGTTAATAGGAGAGATTATGTTGAATCAGTATTTTCATACCAGAAAATCGGGCCAAACTGAAGAGATTTGATACCCTACACAGGCAATGTCTCTTTTCCATTTTTGCAACCCAATATTGTGAGAACCCAGGCTTACCCAAATAGAGGTTCCAAATAGATTGGTTCCAAATAGAGGATTGGAACCAATTATAAATATATTTATTTTAAAGATATAATTCAGAGTGGAAACAAAACTACTAGGTACCTAGTAATAAATTAAAAAGAAAAGCTGTATAAGCCATTTTTGGTAGGAAATTTGTTTTAAGAAATGATTAAAAAAAAACAAAAGAAAGGCATGATTAGATGGTGAGATATATCATATTCTGGATAAAAGAATTCAATATAAAAAATGTCTGTTCTCTCCTTTCTAGCCATACCAGGGAATACAGTCAATTCCAATAAAATAGTAAACAAAATTTATCAAAGATTTTGACAAACTCATTCCAAAGCTTGCATAGAAGAGGAAAAGTATAGGAATAACCAAGACCATTTTCAAAATGGAGAAGAAAGATGACCTGCCTGTTTCTTATTAAGATTCATAATAAAGCTATAACAATTAAAAGAATGTTTTTAAAAATATTGTAGTAATGGTCCCTAAATAAATAGACCAACAGAATAAAACAAAAGAAAATAAAAGCACACATGAGGCATTGATACAAGAAAATAAAAAGGATTTGAAATTTGTGAGGGAAGGATGACATTGGAATTTTTGGTTTTCTATGTGGAAAAAAGTAATCCATAATTCACATTATAAAATAAAACAATGTAAAGACAAGCTTTACAAAAAAAGCAAAACTATAAAAGTATAGCCTTTACTACCTCAGAATATAGAATGATTTTTTTAATAAAGAGATAAAGAAAAATGTAAAACCAGAAACAGATGTTGTTATCCAAAGTAATGATGAACACATTGAATTGCACCATGATTAAAAACTTAAAACAACCACCACTTGTTACTCTTATGGGTGAATGGCTCACCTTAGTAGTTCTGCTGGTCTTGCTCAGGCTCATCCCTGTGTCTGCTGTCAACTTCTGGGTTGGCTGGGGGCTGCATGATCTAGCATAGCTCCAATGGGACAATTCCGATCCAGTCCACATACCTTATCCTTCTGCAGGCTCATCCAATTACGTTCTTGTGGTAGGGGAAGGGACCCAGGAAAGAAAGTGAAAACACCCAAGTGCTTTTCCAAAGCTCTACAGGGATCAAAAACCACCTGAACACAGCCAAAATCCATGTAGGAAAACACTCCCAAAGTGTGAGCCTGCCAAGAAGTGTGAAAAATTTGTGACATTAATGGAACTCATCTACCATACGTGCTTATAAAAAGTTAAAGTTTTTCTTATAGTTCTTTTGATGAAATTTATTAACCTGGTCAATTTCAAAAACAAACCAACCCCTATAGTATTATTAAATTGGTAACTCTATATTATTTGTGGTGCAAACTACATTCTTTAGTTAAACTATTATCTTTTCTGCCCCAGTTGTCAATGATGGAAGTTCGAAGGTGACTTTACTCCCCTTGACAGCTTGGGTCCACTCCATTGGAGATCAGACGTCTGTAAATGCTCCTAACTATAGAATAGAGCAATCTATCGCATTTGGCCTTGCTGTGTTGGAAGGGTTCTGGCTGCCAAGGAAGTCTGCTATCTCCTCATCTTGAAGCAAACATGAGTGGAAGGGAAGACATCTTGACTGGTACTAGATTTTGCTCAAAGTAGACTGACCTTGGGAAGGAAAGTTGGTGTTCTCCTAGCTTCTTACCCAAACACTCTTTTCCCAGAGTGATGGAGAGACAGATGTGCTATTGGTTGCTATTTGATGGACATTGAGATTGCCATGGAAGAGTTTCTAGGGTCTGCCATGGCTTCTGTTGATAGTCTGCAGAAGAATGTTCTGTAGGCAAATGAGATGCTATCCACACTAGTGAAAGTGTCCTTGCTGGTTGGGGACAAACTTGCTGACTAACCTGTCTCTCCTGGTGAGGAGAGACCCCTTTTCTGCTGCTACCATCAAAGCCATAGCTGAGAATGTTCTTGGCTTGGACAGATTAGTTGAGAAGAGATAAATTCAGGCTATTATAAATTCTAAGGCTCAAGCCCTGTCAGTTTTTGCATTGGCTTCTTCTGGCTTGAGGAAGACCCAATTCTGTTCTTTAAAATAACTCTTAAGCCCACAATCATAGACTCTCCCACAAATCCCCTTCTAGACTCTCATGTTGGAGCTGAACTTTGAATCCATTACTCTGCAGGCTTATAACTTCCAACTTTTCTGTAGCCCTTCCTTGTTACAGTTGCTAAGTGGTTGTCACTGTGGTTCAGATTTGTGAATGAATCTCTCTAATTTTGGACCTCACTTAGCAGGAAGTAGTTGGATTTCCTCCTCCCAGGAGATCCAGGGCTCCTTATACAAATTGGTTTACCTCCTCCATCTGTGACTGGCTCTGATAACCAAGCGATTCCCTTCTTGCAGCATCTTCCTTTGAGCATTAAAAATTTGTCTAAATGATCTGATTTAAAACAAGGCTAAAAAAAAAAATAAAACCACTGTTATCACGCCAGGCTTTGGATTGGCAGAGAAAAGCAAGTGGCAGGCTCAAAGAAGGTTAGGTGTGTAACCTGCAGAGGGCTGAAAAGGTTTGATTCAGTTTGCCAAGTTAGCCCCATTGTAGATGTGGCCCTACATTTCCACCCATAAATCTGAGTTTCTCCTACATTCACTAAAGAACAGACATGGTGCATAATAATACATATACATGAATACATACAAATAATATATCACCAAGATTAGAGCATTCATGAACAGTCCTTTGCTCAGTATCCACCTCAAGCCAGGCACCATGCCAAGTACGGGGACAGGAAGACAAACATGACAGCACTGTTGTTCTTGACCTCCTGTACAATTTTAGGCAGGAAAGGCTGTAGAATAAAAATGTGAATTCTGCCATGAGTATATTGTTTCTAATTTTACACAAATATAAACACACATTGTTCATCATGGGAGCTCAGAATAAGAACATGGGTAATTTGTGTGCAATTCACAAAGCTAACACAGTTTGTAGACCTACAGGGATTGTTTTAAAATAAAAGTTTCAGAACGAAATTTATCAGGAGCAATCCTATTGCATACTTGGAAGAGATAACCAAGGTTAGTCAGTTCCTGGCTTTTTCTTTTGATATAACTCAGATGACTGTGATTTTGCCAAAGTTATAAATAGCTAACAGCCTTGAAACACATTTTCTTTATCATGAAGTGTAAGTTTTATATCTTCTACTTTGGTAAATTTTATAAATACCAACTAGAAGCAGCCATTTTGGAGAAAAGGCATGTACCCAAGGTTAACAGAGATGCCTGCCTCTGGGTCCTCACTGACTGTGTCTTCTCTAAGTTTTATTTCTGGAAATTCTCCTTATGCATAATTATTAATTAATGGAATGTCCTTTCAACTGATGTCTGCATTCAGAACTAAAATGATTATTGTGTGATTTCTCCCTATTTGTCCCCTTAATGATTTTACTCTGAGCCAAGCGTGGCAACTATAGAAACAATTAGGCATTAGGACATCATTTCACTTTCAGTAATTTCAAATATAGGGTGATAACCAATTTCTATAATTCATACTCAGATCTAAAGTAAAAAAAAAAAAGACAGGCAGAGTACGAGAGAGAGAAATAGAGAGAGAGAGAGAAGGAACAAACGAATTTCCTATCTAGATTCCAAAGGTAGGAAGAGACTTAAATCTTTGGTGATAGTATTAGGAAATAACTTTTCTTCCCACACATTAAAGTGGCCCTTGATATAGAGAAAGAATCCATTGCCATCATTTTAAAGGACTGAAGCACAACAGTATATTTAAAAGCGTATATCTAACACAGGCAGAGAATATGAGACATTACAAAAGAATACAAGTCATAAAACAATATTTGAGGAATAGATTTTAAACATCTAAAGAATTGGGAACTGGTATCAGTCAGTTCCCAACAATTGATCATGCCCTTGGCAAAAAAAAAAAAAAAAAAAAAAAAATGTTTAAAAACAAAACAAAACAAGGTTGAGGTTACCCAACCATGGGCAACTATCCGTGGTCAAGAGGAGCAGTAACTTTCAGGATGCTAAATAGTAGATCTGGCCTACATTTTTAGAGGGTTTTAAATACATGGTTTGATATTTCATGCAAAGGTCTTTAAAAATGCATATGATAATTTTCCAGGATGAAAATAAAGATGATCACTGATTGTTTTTATGTTTATCCTAGCAAGCAATAAGATTGCCAGGAATTAAGTCTTTACCCAGGATAAATTTTTGTTATCAAAAGACATTCTTTTATTATACAAAGATGTAGAAATAGACCTTCAATGGAAAAAAATGGAGTTCTAGGTCCACTTTTGAAAACTGTCAATTTTCTAGTTAATTACCAGGCCCTTTCTGTTCCTGCTGGAGGACACTGGTCATGAACTCCTTTCGATTCTCAGAGAATTCAAGCTGCTGCATTCCTGTGTCTGTCCAGCCCCAGGAGACCACTGACAGAAGTCAGAATCATGAACGGAGGGTTATCAGGAGCCTTAAACACTGGAGGGAGAAAAAATCTGATGTCATGAACATACATATCTTTCCTGCTTTCTGGAAATGCCTATCTGATCTCCCATGGGCAAAGCCTGGGAGGAGTCTGAGCAATAGGGACTTTTAAATTTTTTAAGTAGAAGTAACACTTCCAATTAATTTAGTCATTTATATTCTCCCATGGCTTTGAACTTAATTTAATTTTATTCATTTTTATTATATGGATTAATGCATGGATTATATTACTAAACTTTGTGATTAAAATAGCAAACAAAACAAAAGTGCTTTTGAATAGAGTATTGGGAAAAACCCCTCAGTTTTCCCTTCTCTATTTCTTCTGTTTTATACAGCTGACATTTTACTTCTGACACTTCTGGTCACAAATACATGGCAGTCTTCCCGCATACGGAGTAATTCTCCACATCAGCTGGTGTCCTACAATTTAACTCCACTATGACACTATGTACCTGGAGATAAGGGCTCAGTCCCCCAGGACTGCTCTCACCCTCCTCCAGATGCCAATCATATGTAGTAGGTCCTCAGGTTCCCCAGGTTGTCCAAAACTTCTGGCTGATTTGGCTACAAATAGGAGGTTCTCAAGACTTCCTCCCCTTCCCCAGTTGGGTTTGATTAATTTACTAGAATGGCTCCCAGAACTCAGGGAAACACTTATGTTCATGAGTTTATTAAAGGATATGATAAAAGATACGGATGAACACCCAGAGCAAGAGATACATAAAGCAAGATCTGGCAGGATCTTGAGGTCCGAAGCTCTCCGAACACCACACTGTTGGTATTTCAAGGAAGGATCCCCCGTAGGCATGATCGATTATTAATTCTACTTCCAGACTTTCTCCCTTCTCAAGAGAATGGGAAGCAGGGCTGAAAATTCCAAGCTTTGAAGCATGGCGTTTTCTTTCTGGTGACTGTCCCTTATCCAAGGCTATCCAGGAGCTGACCCAGAGCTGCTTCATTAAAACAAAAGACATTCCTATCACCTAGGAACTTCTCAGGATTTGGGGAACTGTGGTCAAAGGCCAAATATTCAAACAAAAATGCTCCTAGTGCTCTTATCACTTAGGAATTCACAAGGGTTTTAGAAACTCCGTGTCAGAAACTGAAGGCAAAGACCAATATAAATATTACATACATAGTTGTGCATATATTGTTGTTATTATAATAAATCACAATTTCACAAATAGCCACCAACCCCAGCCCCTTCAGAGTATATCCCGACATCTCTTTTTTTTTTGTATATATGATCATGTGAATGTGTGAGGATAAAAAAGCGTAGGTAACGAGGGCAGTTTAACACATTTTTATTTAGTTAATGGTCATTTACATTTCCTCTTCTCTAAATTTCCTATATAAGAACTTAGAGAAATATAGACTTGGACATATATGGGGATCTGCGGTATAAGAATGGTTTCATAGGGTTATATTACTACTGTGTGTGTCACATAGAAATGTTTTAGAGATCCTTCCTTGTCAGAACATACAGAACTGCTAATTTCTTTTTAACTACCATATACACTTATTCCATAGGAGAGAACCAATGGCTTTATTTAACCATTCCTTTTATGTGCCTCTCTGCAAAACTGTCATATTTTTTTTCAGCATCACCAGAAGCAGAATTGTTCAGTTAAAGGGGATACAAATTTTAATTTTTAGGAAACCCTGCCAAATCCTCTTCCAAAATGGCTGTGCTAAATTATTCTCACCAGTCATGCATGAAAGTTAATGTATCTCCCACCCTTGCCAACACTTGGGGTTAACAAACATTTCGATTTTTGCCAAGTCGATACAAATCATTGCATCGAATTTGTTTGAATTTTCAGTGCCCTGGGTGATGAGTGCAGTTGAACATATTTTCCATGTAGTTATTGGTCAGTTCTACTTCTTGCCTTTGAATTTTATGTTTATGAAAGAAGAAATGCAGTGGATTGTTTTTTTTTAAAGCTTCCCCCCCGCCCAAGATTTTATTTATCTACTCGAGAGAGGACACAGTGAGAGAGGGAACACAAGCAGGGGGAGTGGGAGAGGGAGAAGCAGGCTTCCTGCTGAGCAGGGAGCCCGATGCAGGGCTGATCCCAGGACCCTGAGATCATGACCGGAGCCAAAGGCAGACGCTCAATGACTGAGCCATCCAGGCGTCCCAAAATGCAGTGGTTTTGTTGAAGTTTATTATAGTGTTTATCTTGTAGCTACATGTTATAAAAGTGCTTTCTTGCTGAAGTAGAAGTTATTTATATGTGCTGGATATCTATTGAATTTGTGTTAAAAATGGTTTCCTCTATTTTACTACTTGTCTTTTAACCATAATAATGATATATTTTATAATTATTTTAATAATTAACTTTAAAATTATATGGTTAAAATTTATCAAATTTTTTTGTCTGTAACATTTTCAGGACTTTCCCAAACTCATAAGCATATTCCCTCATTTCTGTTTATATATTTAGATTTTACTCCATCTGGAATTAATTTCTGTGAGTGGTGGGTGGGAGATAAGATTTGAATTTTATTTTTTCTGGTGGGAAAAACTATTGTCCCAATGTCATTTAGTGAATGTTTCATTTCCTCACTGATAATAGATGCCACCTAATTTATATATGGAATTCTCATAGATTTACATAATATGAGCTCTTGTCTCTCTAGTTTGTCACATCTAAATTTAAAAAATTATGCCATAATTATAAATTATGCCATTTAAAAAATCATGCCACTTAAAGGGGTACCTGGCTGGCTCAGTCAGAAAAGCACGCAGCTCTTGATCTTGGAGTTGTAAGTCTAAGACCCACATTAAGTGGATAGATCACTAAAAAAAATAATAAACTTAAAAAAAATAAAAGTAGGGGCACCTGGGTGACTCAGTCAGTTAAGTGGCTGACTCTCGGTTTTGGCTTAGGTCACGATCTCAGGGTCCTAAGATCCAGCCGCTCTGTGTCTGGCTCTACACTCAGCAGGGAATCTGCTTGTGGATTCCCCCTCTCCCTCTGCTTCTGCCCCTCCTCCTGCTGGTGCCCTCTCTCTCTCTCTCTCTCAAATAAATAAATAAATCTTTTTTAAAAGTAAAAATAATAAAAATAAAAATTATGTCACTTACAAATATCAGGAATTTATTACTGGCAATAATGAATTATGATCTTCATTTATCCAACAATATTTACTGAGGACCAATAATGTGCCAATCATACCACTCTAGACCCTGGGAGAAAACAGTGAACCAAACAGTGTAAGTGCCAGCACTCATGGCTGTTCTGTTCCATGTTGGGCCTAGGAGTGAGGTGGGCATTGGAGAACACCACAGGACCAGTGATACAGCTGATCTGTAAGATGTCAAGCTTAAAAATATTTGACCTTCTCTTATGTCGTGTTGAAGAGTATAGATCCACATTAGCGATGCCAAGGAATGCATAAGGTATTTTTTTGTCTTGTCTGTTTATTTTCACTGACCTGTTTCTAAACTTTGCTTCAGAGACCATCAACATGTGAAACTCTGAAACTACAGAAAAAAAACAAAAACAAAAACAAACTAGAAGTTTGGGGCTCCTGGGTGGCTCAGTCATTAAGCATCTGCCTTCAGCTCAGGCCATGATCCCAGGGTCCTGGGATTGAGCCCCTCATTGGGCTTCCTGCCCAGCGGGAAGCCTGCTTCTCCCTCACCCACTTCCCCAGCTTGTGTTCCTTCCCTCGCTCTCTCTCTCTCCCTGTTAAGTAAGTAAATAAATAATCTTTAAAAAAAAAATGTAGACTTTTTTTCCCCTCAAAAAAATTTCAAGTATATGTAGGGAAATGAGACATAAATAATCAAGAAGATATGATATAAATAGACAAAAGCAACAATCAATGAGAGGCTTTGGGATAGTATAGCATTAATTTTCAAATTAATAGGATAAGCCATAAAAACCATGGCAGCTTGAGGCACCATGATGTGGGAAGACTGAGCAAGACTCTGCATGTAGCTACGGGGATGCAAATAAGTAGACACAAAGGGAAGGGCACTCTTGATCAAAGAAGTTTTTCATTTCTTTAGGTCAGTTTTACTGAAATGAGAGGAGTCTGTGTCATTGCAGAATAGACTGAAAAAGCACTATGGAGAGAGTTCTGAAAGGGCTTTAAATAACTAAAAAGTTTGATCGTAGATGTCTCCCAACCAGATGTACATATGTCTCCCAATCAGACGGCAGGGGCCACCATATGTGAGCGACTCCAAGGAGGAGGGTGGTGGTGCAGGAGGTGAAAGGATTCTCCCAGGGCAGAACAAAGGAGATAAAAGTTTATTGAGATAAAAGTTTATTGAATACACTGCTAGGGAGTGATGGGCAGGACAGCAAAGCACAGACTGTCTGCCACGAGGCTGTGGTGGTGGTGGGGAGCTGTCGTTTAAGGGGGAAAAGTGAGGAGATACGGGAATATATGGGCTTTCCCTTTTTTGGTACTTGTGCCCAGTTGTAAACAGCCCATTGGTCACCTAGTGCTTATGGATGTTTGGAGGTGGGTTGCCGAATGGGCCCGTTGTATTCAGCCAGGCCCCTTCTAACTTACTCCGGTTTCCACTGTTCAAGTTGGTTGTCTAAAATTGGCCTCTACATTATATGCATCGAAGGAAGGCAAAGGGAAAATTTTAAGCAAAATAAGGACATGGTCAACATGTGGTTTCAAAAAACTGGTGCTCCTGGAAACCTAAAAGGCAGAACTGCCCTCGACAAAAATCCGTCTTCTTAACCTCCATGCTCCTTGTGGAGTTCCCTCTTCTCCCCAAGTACTCAGTGTCATTGTGTTGACCTTTTCTCCTGTGGTAATGCTCTTTTATATTCTGGATACCTCAGAAAAACTAAATATTGTTCTCTACTCTTCAACCCCCAAAGAAAAATAAAATAGCCTTTACCACATGCGCCTTGAGTCTAAAGATGATTTATATTCCTGGATTATCACGGCTGTTCCAGAACAGAACCCTCCTGTGAAATACATTTGCATTTAACATAATTTGCTGGAGGGGATCAGGAGATGGAATACCCTTTACTAGAAAGTATGTGAAAATTTAAGATTCTGGGGCAATGTAGGAAAAGCTATGTTTTGTCTCAGGAAAAGTTTCAGGCTCATGTTCTAGCCTCTAAAATAGCCCCCGGCACCTGGGTGGCACAGATGGTTAAGAGTCTGCCTTTGGCTCCGGTCACATGATCCCAGGGTCTTGGGACCAAACCTGGAAGGGGTCAGGGTGTCCCTCCTCAGCAGGGAGTCTGCTTCTCTCTCTCCCTCTGCCTCTCCCCCATTTGTACTCTGTCTCTCTCTCAAATGAATAAATTTTTTTAAAAATCTTTAAAATGGCTCCCAGTGGTCCCCTCCCACTCTGGGTTCCCATGCCTTATGTAATCACCTTATTCTTGAGTGTAGGCTGGACTTAATGACTTGCTTCTAGAAAACAGGGTATGACAAAGGTGACGGGATCTTACTTCCAAGATTAAGTTACAAAAGTCTGGCTTTCCTCTTGCTTGTTCTCTCTGACTCTCTTTTGCTCACTTTAATGCAAGCCAATGCCACATTCTAAACTGCCCTATAGAGAGGCCACATGACAAAGAACTCAAGGAGACCTCTTAGTCCAGCAGCCTGTGAGGAACTGAATCCTGTCCACAATCACATGGGCAAACTCTCCCCCAGTAGTGTTTTGAGTTGACTCCAGCCTAACACCATCACAGCAACCTTGGGGGAAACCTTCAGATAGAAGACCCCAGCTAAGACACACCAAGTTTCCTGATCTACAGATTCTTTGAGTTCATCAACAGTCATGTTGGTTGTGCTAAGCTGCTGCTAAATTTGGGGTAATTTGTTATGTCACATAGATAACTAATACAGGCCACCTCACAACAGAACATGCTGTATTATAAGGAATTTCAGAATCTTAGAATTGGGAGTTATTTGACAATCAACTAGCTCCATGTCCCATTAGATGTTTGAGACCCTCCTAATATTCCTGCTAGTGACAGTCAAGTCAAACTTGAACACCTCCATATTCTCAACATTTTAATACAGCGTGTTTTCAGTTGGGCGTGGAAATTCCTGCCGTGACAGTCACTTCAGAATGATGAACCTCCGGGGCGCCTGGGTGGCTCAGTGGGTTAAAGCCTCTCCCTTGGGCTCAGGTCATGATCCCAGGATCCTGGGATCGAGCCCCACATCGGACTCTCTGCTCAGCAGGGTGTCTGCTTTAAAAAAAAAAAAAATATATATATATATATATATATATATATATATATATATATATACCTATGTCCAAAATGATGAACTCCCATGTTTCTGTGACCACCTGTCATTAATACCGATTTCTCATTTGGAAATAAGGAAAATTACATTATTGGCTAAGACCGATCAAAAAAAAAAAAAAAACAGCGTGTTATTGAGGGAAAGGTTATGTGTTTGGTCTGATGAGTCTTTCTGTGGTCAAGTTCCCTATAGAGAGCCCATCATCTCAGAAAAGTTAAATGGAAGATGGGCAGGTGTACAATAGGGCTCAGGAACTGTAACAAAGAATGAAAACTAAGTTATCATGAGAGTTGTATTAAATACCCAAGGACTATTTTGTTGTTGTTGTTGTTGTTGTTGTTGTTTTTCCTAAGATAAAACACGGGACAAATTGCATAGATACATCAATGATTTGGCTTCTTTGGGGAGGAAATCTGTAGAGTGATAATCCAACTCATAAAATACTTTATGAACTTCTCTTCCTTAATAACAAGTCTGGCACAGCTGTAGTGGGTCTTGAGCCTCACATCATTTCCCAATGAGGCCCCTAACAAATGGAAGTCATATGCCCCAAAGTGGTGAACCAACGCATTCAATCGCAGCTGTGACAGACTCTGGAAGATAATTGAACTGGCAATGAAAATTTCTTTAAAAAGCTGCATTCCTGCATGATTTATGCAACCGCAGCGACTGTTAGCCAACTCTTATCCCCTTGGGTCTCACCCCTGCATTGTGAAGGCTGCTTAGAGCAAACACCTGCTGCTCTCTGCCTAGGAGCTTGAATTCTGACCCATGCCCAGAGCAAACCGAAAATGCCAGAGGGAGGATAATGCTCTGGAGGCAAACTCCAACCAATGCTGGGACAGAGGTTGAGACCCCAACTTTCTTGCCACTCTGTTGGCATAACTTGTGTGCATGTTCTACATCGTCTCCTAGAGCTCACCAGCTGAATTTAAGCTGCAGATGGACCATACTGGTAACTTGCTTGATAATGTAACCAAAAGGGTCTGATTTCTCTTTCCTAGGTTAGTTTCCTACTCCACCACTAGTGTTTCCTGAGATCACTTCTTTTTTTTTTTATTATTCAATTAATTAACATATGGTATATTATTCGTTTCAGAGGTAGAGTTCAGTGATGCATCAGTCTTATATAATACCCAATGCTCATTACATCACCACCCTCCTTAATGCCCATCACCCTGTTACCCCATCCCCTTAACCCCCCTCCCCTCCAGCAGCCCTCAGTTTGTTTCCCATAATTAAGAGTCTCTTATGGTTTGTCTCCTCCTCTGATTTCGTCTTGTTTTATTTTTCCCTCCCTTCCCCTATGTAACTCTGTTTTGTTTCTTAAATTCCACATATGAGTGAGATCATATGATAATTGTCTTTCTCTGATTGACTTATTTAGTTTAGCATAATACCCTCCGGTTCCATTCACATCATTGCAGATGGCAAGATTTCATTTTTTGTTGGCTGAGTAATATTTCATTGTGTATATTACATATATTATATGATATATAATATTACATACTATTATATATGTATGTATCCCCCACATCTTTATCCATTCATCTGTTGATGGACATCTTTGTTTTTTCCATAGTTTGACTATTGTGGACGTTGCTGCTATAAACATTGGGATGCGGGTGCCCCTTTGGATCACTACATTTGTATCTTTGGGGTAAATCCTGACATTATTTCTAAAAACTACCAGTGCCTCAGGGGTCACCCAGACAAAGTATCTGGACCCGAATTCATGTCTCAGTTCAGTTGCTAGCTGCATTCAAATTATGTCTGAGAAATCCAACCTCAGACAACTGATTTGGCAGCTACATATTTTTTTTTTATTTTTTTTATTTATTTGACAGAGAGAAATCACAACTAGGAAGAGAGGCAGGCAGAGAGAGAGGAGGAAGCAGGCTCCCTGCGGAGCAGAGAGCCCAATGCGGGTCTCGATCCCAGGACCCTGGGATCATGACTTGAGCCGAAGGCAGAGGCCCTAACCCACTGAGCCACCCAGGCACCCCGGCAGTTGCATATTTTAATCAGCTTTCATATGCTAAAAGAATTTGGGGGAGTTTTTATCCACTGAAATGCTTAACACTAGAACATGCAAAATCCAGTAAAATTTCTAGATTTAAGAACCAAAACCAGACCTGGGGCATCATCTTAATGTTTTTATCTACTGTTGTTACATTTTTTTTCTTCCTTATCTACAATTTTGGGGTTATGCCAGCAGTCTATCTACTTTTATTACAACAGAGATTTCAGACTTGTTCTCCGAACTTTCATGAAATAGAAGATAAAATAGAGTATTCCTCAAACCAAGAAAAGATGGATTCATAAAGAAACATTCACAATACAACAATAATAACTTACAAATATTTAGTATGTGTCAGGAAATGTGTTCTATGTTCAAAATAACCTTAAAATTTAAGTATTGTTTTCCTTGTGATTTTTTTGTCTCCTCTAACACAAAAATTGCACATATTTGCAGTATTCTTTTTATAATTCTGGACCTATGTATACACCCATGAAACCATAACCACAATCCAAGGAGTAAATATCATGTCCGTAACCCTTTCCTCATGGTTTTTTATAATCCTTCTCTATTCCTTACCTCTTCTCCCCTTGCCTTCCTCAGAAAACCATCACTATAGATGAGTTTGTCTTTCCTAGAATCCTAGGAAAATGAAATAATCTGTTTACTCTTTTGTTGTCTGGTTTCTTTCCCTCATAATTATTTTGCACTACATCCATATTGTGTACATCTATAATTCATTCCCTTTTACTGGTAACTTTATTCCATTGTACGGACATTCTACAGTTTGTTTACCCATTCATCTGTTGAAAGATGCTTGCATTCTTTCCAGCTTTTGACTACTACAAACGTGAACATTCATGTACAATACCTTGCATGGACATATGCTTTCCTCTGTCTCAGGTAAATACTTTGGGGTGGAATGAATGGATCCCACTCCTAAGTATTCGTCAAAAAGTGTATGTCACATTTTAAGAAATGGCTATTGTACCACTTTATATTCCACCATCAATGAGTGAGAATTTCAGTTTTTCCACATCCTTACTAGCATTTGGTATTGTTATTTTTATTTTTAGCAATTCTTAAAAGCATGGTACTTAGCTTTTTTTTTTTTTAAGATTTTTAAATTTTATTTTTTTGTCAGAGAGAGCACAGGCAGGCAGAATGGGAGGCAGAGGAAGAAGCTGGCTCCCCACTGAGCAAGGAGCCCAATGTGGGGCTCCATCACAGGACCCTGGGATCATGACCTGAGCCAAAGGTAGAAGCTTAACCACTGAGCCACCCAGGTGTTCTTGTGGTGCTGGAGTTTTAATTTGCATTTCTCTAATAACTAATGATATTGAGCATCTTTTCATGTGCTTATTTGTCCTCTGTATATCTTCTCTGGTGAAGGGTCTGTTCAAATAACTTCCCCTCTTTTATTTGGTTTGTTTTTTTCTTTTTGAGTTTGAGAGTTATTTACTTATTCTGGATACAAATCCTTCATCAGATATATGTAACTGGCAAAGATTTTCTGACAGTCTGTGGTTCATCTTTTCATTCCCTTAACACTGTCCTCTAAACAAAATAATTCTTAATTTTGATGAACTCTAAGTTATCAGTGTTTTCTTTTATGAATTATGCTTTAAGTATTTTAAGTAAAAACTCTTTGCCTGATCTCAAATCACAAAGATTTCTCCTAGAAGTTGTAGCGCTTTTAGTTTACCATAGATGTGTATAATTCATTTTGTGTTAATGTTCTATGTGGTAAGAGAACTCATCAAAGTTTATTTCTGGCTTGTATATCTAATTGAATCAGCACCCCTTAAAAAGTCTATCCTTTCGGGGACGCCTGGGTGGCTCAGTTGGTTAAGCAGCTGCCTTCGGCTCAGGTCATGATCCCAATGTCCTGGGATCGAGTCCCACATCGGGCTCCTTGTTCTGTGGGGAGCCTGCTTCTCCCTCTGCCTCTGCCTGCCACTCTGTCTGCCTGTGCTCTCTCTCTCTCTCTCTCTTTCTGGCAAATAAATAAATAAAATCTTAAAAAAAAAATTTTTCTTTGGGACGCCTGGGTGGCTCAGTTGGTTAAGCAGCTGCCTTCGGCTCAGGTCATGA
>NW_019154090.1:33508882-33520864 GCF_002288905.1 Enhydra lutris kenyoni
AAAAAAAAAAAAAAGTCTATCCTTTCTCTACTGATTTGTGTTCTCCCTTGTTCCTAAAATCAGCTGTCAGTATATGTGTGAGTCTCTTTAAGTTAGATGATTGTATTTTTCAAATCTTCTCTATTGCTTTTGGTTTTCCGTCCTCTTGTTCTATCATTGTCTGAGAGAGAGATAGTGAAAACTGACTATAATTTGGATCTGTCACTTTTTTCCTGCTGGTCTATCAGTTTTCACTCATATATGTATATTCAAACTCTTTTTATTGGTGCATAAACAATTAAGGTTATTATGTCCTCTTGAGGGACTGTTCTTTTTATTATTATACAATGATCTTATACTTACAATATTGTTTACTCTAAAATCTCCTTTGTCTGATATTAATATAGACTCTCCAGTTTTCCTTTGCTTAGGACTGGCATGGCACATTCTTTGTCATCCTCCTACTTAAAACCTGTTATTTCATATTAAATTATATTTTGTTTCCTGTATACAACACATAGTTGAGCCTTGATTTTTTTCAATCTAATGCTCTGTGCCTTTACACTAGAGCTTTTAATAATTTGCATTAAGGGGCACCTGGGTTGCTCAGTGGTTAAGCTTCTGCCTTTGGCTCAGATCACGATCCCAGGCTCCTGGGATGGAGCTCCCCATTGGGCTCCCTGCTCTGTGGGAAGTCTGCTTCTCCTTTTCCCACTCCCCCAGCTTGTGTTCCCTCATTCACTGTGTCTTTCTTTGACAAATAAATAAATAGAAATAAATAATTTGCATTTAATATGATGACTTGTTATACGACTCTCATCAGCTATTTGTTTTCCATTTGTCTCTTCTGTGCTTCGTTCCCTTTATTTTCCCCTTTGTTTGGATAAATTGAACATTTATTTTTTTTACTGTTTTTTATCTACTTTGTTGGCTTATCATTTATAACTTTTTGTTTTGTTTGCTTAGTAATCTCTTTCTGATTTATAGCATGAATCTTCAAAGTGTCTCATTCTGCTATCAGTTGTTATTACGCCACTTAGAGAGTTTAAGAATCTTAAAACAGTATGTTTCCATTTCTCCACTCCCAGATTTTATGACTGTTGCCATACTTGTTTATGCATATATCTGTTGTAAACCTTACATTACATTGTAATTATTTTTTGTCTAAACACTAACTAATCTTTTAAAGAAATGTCAATAATAAAGCAAAATGATCCTTATCTATTTACCCATGCAGTTACTATTTCTAGTGCTCTTTATTCCTTTGTGTAGATCTAGATTTCTGTCTGTTATAATTTTTCATTTGTCCAAAGGAATTCCATTAAGACTTCTTATGGCGTCGGTCTGTTGGCGGTGAATTCTTTTAGCTTTTATATATTTAAAAAAAAACAGGGAGCATCTTTATCGGTTTGTCTTCTGTATACATAAAATTTTGTACTGAACTAGTCTATATGTTTCCCAATCCACAAAAGGCTGATAAGCCCAGAAGTGACATCTTACAATCTTTTCCAGCCCTATGATTCTATCTAATGAATTCTAACCATTTCTTATGGATTGCAGTAGCTGACGGGTAATACTCTGCATTTGGTAGCTGAGAAAATGATGTTTATTGCAAACCTTGAAGTGGGAAAAAAATACTGAAATGGTTTCCCTTCTTCCTCCATATCTGCCTCTATCCTACTAGAGAGCCTGGCCTAGTACCTAGGACAGAGTAGCTCCCTAATAAAATGGCACCTTGTTTCTATGAATGAAAACTCTTTGGGGATAAAAATATTATTGAGGGAGAGAATAATGTGGCATTTGAGAGAAAGGAAAGGAAAGAATGAGAGAGGACAGTGTGGCATGGCACTCAGAATAATTTTCATCCACACGGGAATAGGAAGATAGGTAGAAGGTGTGGATAATACAATGAAGAACATAAGCCATCACATTTTCTTGCAGATCAAGATCAAGTTAACGACATCTCCAAAGGCTCTAAAAGTGACAAAGGGCTCATTAAGCACCGCTTACCACCATTTCAATTAACACATTGGAACAACCTCTACATTCAAGGAGGGTTTTGAGACTACTGAATCAAGAAAAGAGATGCAAGTCTGAAGGTTTCAACAGGATTGGGGGATAAGGGAGAGTGGAAATATATATTAAAGGTAAATATTTGAGGTAAATAAGTCAGGTTTGGAAGACAAATGTCTCCCCACTACAATGTTTCCTCATTTTTGGTTATTCTGTGCTGACTCTAGTGACTTTATTCTAATTTGCGTACTAATGCTTCAAACTTAAAAAAAATGTTTTGCTGGGGCTCCTGGCTGGCTCAGTCAGTTAAGCATCTGCCTTCGGCTCAGGTCATGATCCCAGGATCCTGACGTCAAGTCTCCCCTCGGGTTCCTTATCCAGCAGGGAGTCTGCTCCGCGCCCCCCCCCCCCGCCTCTTTGCCACCCACCTCAAGCTTGCTCATGTGCTCTTTCTCTGAAAGAAACAAATAAAATCTTAAAAATGTATTTTGCCTATTTAATGTCATTGAAACAGGAATTGGGTCCATTTAAGTATAAATGCTTAATCACACATTTTATACAGTGAATATAAACCTCTTCCTTTATCCTTTCAAAAAAATATCTACCTTCCCATATCCCATATAATCACCTCTCGTGAAATTATTCAGTTGAGATGTGCTCTTTTCTTTTGCAATTTATTAGTATTTTTGTGTCCAAGCCCACCATACTGCGTTGATTTTTCACTCACCTCTGTAGTTCTCTTCTGTTTTTTCCTCCCTTTTCAGACAACAGACGTATGATGATTTCAAGTGTTGGGTTGTTATCTGCAACTCCCAGAAGACACGGTTCCTTAGACATTCTTCATATTTCATGACATGCCACAGCAATGTGCATTTAGGAATGAAATGGAAAGAACTAAGTGTCCACTTGGGCAGGATATTTCTGTGGTTGCAAAAATTATTCTGGAGAAATTACATTTTCCCTCCTCCTTCTTATCATTTAATAGCATGCTTTGAAGTGCATACACTTTCAGGGAGATACATTGTCTCTCCAATTGGGTTGCTGACCCTTCTCATCAAACCCTCATGCAGTCAAATGCTCTACCACTGAGCTATACCCCCTCATCAAACCCTCATGGACCCTTTCTCTAGACCTAGTTTTTTTTTTTTTTTCATATGTGTATTTAGCTCTGAATTGGAAAATAAATTGTATCCAGGGCTGAGTGACTTAGCAAACGAATGATGCATGGAAATTGCATAGCAATCTCCTCTCTTGAATTGTCTTACAAAATTGGTTTAATGAGATGGAGAGGACAATTAACTTTTCCCAACGATCATTTCTCTGATTCAACATTCAGTTGCTGAGTGTCAAAGAGAGCTCCACAAATCATCCAGGGGTCAACAATTTAATGCCATGACCGGGGTCTTAATGATCTCACTTTCTCTTTTTGAAATGAATTTCGATGTTTATTTAACATGCCATCTTCCATTTCAAAATATCGGCCTGTGGGAAGTACCTCTCCTTTGCTACAAAAACACAGGGGAAAATCTCTTTTCAAAATCTGAGGGCTTCAGCGAACTTCTTTATCTTTATCTAGACCAGGAAAACCACAGCCAAAGATGTGGGATGGGGATGAAGAGAAACTGGATCTGAATTTCGGTTCTTCCCTACCTGAATATGAAATATTGGGCAAATTGCATAGAGTCCAGTCCTTTACTGTAAAAGGGGAATAATATCAGCTATTTTTTTTTTTTATAGAATGGGAAAGAGGGTCAAATGGACTAACATACGTAAACTGCCTGACAGCAAATACCAATTCTTTGTTTTCATGTGAAAACACAACACTGTGAGTTTGAATCTTGCTAGTTGCTAGAGGTAGAAGAATCAGGGAAATGTCAAAATTCACCCTCCAGGAATCATGGCTTGCAGTGATGGGGGGACCAATTTAATATTATAAGTAACCCTGTTCTCTCCCGGCAGATTTTTTTCCCCAAAAAAACTTGCAAAATTCATCTTAGCATTTCTCAACTCATCACAGTCCTAAAGGCAACTAACTGCTGTGAGGTATGTAGGAAAACTTAATGGCTTATGCAGAACCCAGCAGATACTTTGACTGTGCCTGCCTACTCTAGAGGTGTGCTCTGATTCAACTCTCTTTTAGTTTGTGAATGAAACAACACCTTCTCCTCCAAATCTGTAATATCCAACATTATGTTCCTCAAATGCTCTTCAGTAAAAATAATGATGCATACCATCTTTAAAACACACTGACAAATGATATGTATGCACTTCCATATGAATGCACTTCACACGTTTGAAAACACAGATGAAATGAATGGAAACACAAGCTTTAATACGGTCTTGCCATGTCCCGAAAGATCGTCTTGTGTCTGGCATGGTGTGCATTCCATTTGAGACTGGATGTCATTCCTGTTGGAACCTGTGTGATGGTAGGGAAGGAAGGAGGCAGAGCAGTTGACGCTAAAGACTAGCATTGTTTTGTGTTGGCCATATTTGTGGTGTGACAGATTCTCCTGATCTCATTTTATGGGCAGCTGAGTCAGCTTCCTTTACTTTGCCAACAAGGACTGGAGGAAACTGGACTCTTGGCTGAGGGCCAGCCAACGCTTTTGCTAGCTTAATGCTTTCATAACCAAACATTACATTGTGTCCTTTGAGATTTTCAAAATTGGCTTGAATCCCTACCCGGAGTCCTGTGCAAATTTTCTTGCCTACTCTAAGATTTCCACAAGTTCCAGGAAGGGTTTACATCCCATAGTTACCTCTCCCTTCACTCCCTTATTCTTGTAAAATTCTCTCTCTGGTTTATCCTTGCCATCTTGCAGGGGTTCTCTCTTCTCCACTGGCGCCCACCCAAGGGAAGGATATGGGGCACTAGCATAGTGTCGATAATTATAACAGCTAAGGAGAGGTATTACATTACAGCATAGACAAGCAGATGTTTACAATGAAATATTACTACCCTGTGATGTTTATTCTTATATCCCCCAGTCTTTATCTGTCTCTGTGTTCAATTTCCTTTTAGATGTTCCTGAGCTTCCACTGTGGTGATATGTCAATCTCTCTCAAAATTATGTACCCATCACCCACTATCTTGGACAATTTTTTCAAAGAGATGAATTCCAGGACAAGGGAGGGCTAACTAACACCAGACCTGTGTGATATACTCCACACAACAGTTGTTAATCCTTTTGCCACAACATTGATCACTGATGTGTCACAAGCAATTTTGAAGTGTGAGGCAAGTAATTTTTTTTTACTATCATACTGTGAATAATATTTATTACTAATGGAGAATAGATTTAAGTTTACTCCCATAATAATCACTTTTACTTCTCTGAGCTGTAATATAAACTCCAGAGTGGGAGAGGAAGGGGTAGAATTGTAATACGTGTGCTGCGAAATGTGCCTGAAGTTGGTATATCCATGACAGCAAACCCCAAACATGAACACCATCACTGTGTTCTCTTTAGTGAGGAAATCTTGTGTCTCTCTTATTTAGACAAATCAATCTCCAATGTGGGGTCCATACCCAGAGGAATGATCAAGTTGACTGGGGCAAAAAAATACTGCAACTTATGTTGATGTTTATTTTGATCTCATGCTTTTAAATTTATCTCTTGCATGTGTATAATGGGCTCCTGCAGAATTGTACAACATAGCCCTACATTCTTTGACACTTCTTTCATGAAAAGGTAGGTCCTAGGGCACCTGGGTGGCTCAGTGGGTTAAAGCCTCTGCCTTCGGCTCAGGTCATGATCCCAGGGTCCTGAGATCAAGCCCTGCATCGGGCTTTCTGCTCAGCAGGGAGCCTGCTTCCTCCTCTCTCTGCCTGCCTCTCTGCCTACTTGTGATCTCTGTCTGTCAAATAAATAAATAAAATCTTAAAAAAAAAAAAAAAAGTAGGTCTTTGTCCCCTTCCTTTCAACTTGAATTTATTTGCATCAGTAGAGTATGCCAGAAGGAAAACAATGTGACTTCCCAGGCTAGGTCATAAAAGGACATGCAGCTTTCCCCTTGTTTGCTGAAACAGTTGCCCTTGAAACTGGAGCCACCGTATAAGAATTTCAAACGCTTGGAGTCCACTATGCTATGAGGGAGCCCAAACTACAGATGCAATGGTCCTTCAGAAGTCCCAGTGGAGCCCAGCCTCATCACCAGACATGCGAGTAAAGAAACCTTCAGATTCCAGACCTCCGCACGTGTTCCCACTACAGATGCTTCTAGGGTGTTCATATCTTGTTTTTGCCATGTTAGTGGACTTATTTCCAAGCCTATTTTTTCCTCATCTAGAAAACACTGAAACACCTACATCTGTAAACACCACACAAAGTTATTGGAAAAGTGGAAAATCGGTACAAATTCCCTCACCGTGTCTGACACATGGCAAGTTAGAACTTTCATAAAGTCTTCTCTGTTCCTGATCTTACCAACTTGATAATGTTTTGAGTTATTCTCCATGAAATTATCTTCTACAATTAGCTATGACAAGTAGAGTATGTGATAGAGTGTTATGTGTTATCTTTTAAACCTGTGTGGTTTTAGCTGCAACCTCATAGACTAATTACAGAATTAAAAACTATTAGCTCAAATAACTAGTCATGTCTGTTCTGCTTGCCTTTTGTATTCGAGGCAGCAACTTAACTTTGGGGAAAAGACATGCTTTTTTAAATAGACAGCATTTTCAATAATTCAAGTGCTTCCATTCCATTATAACAGGTGACATTTCTGGTGCTCATCAGCTGCTGTCACAGTCATGCTTTAGATAGTACACATCACCCATAAATGGTTTTTTGGATTTCTTTGTAAGAGATTCTACTGTTTTGTTTCTTTTTTTAAGTTTCCCTGGAAATGAGAACAAGATAACTGCCATTTAAAATTTTTGTTAATTTCTTATAAAAGTAATATATACATATAAAAACAAAAGTTCAAATAAAATAGAACAGTACAAATGAAAAGCAATTGCCTCCTTCCTTCGGAATCCCCAATTCTCAAGGAGAATCATGTTTTTACCAATTTTAAGTCTTCTACCTATTACTTCTATAATTCTAAATAATATGCTAATTCTTCTAATTTTCTTTGCAAACTTAAAACTGTTCATTGGCATTGATTAAGAAGAGTAACTTACCTCATTTTTTACCCCTGCCCTATTTATTTCCTTCCCTTTTCAACTTCTGTTACCTTTGTTTTCATTTTTAGTTAGTTCACTGGCTATCTTTGTAATTTCAAATAATAAACTTATTCCTAGTTATTATTTTCTTGCTCAATGTCTTCAGTGTTTTTGAATTTTCTTTGTAGTTAGTTGAAGTACATTCCCAAGTAGGATTTTTGGAAAATTTATTTGAATCTTTTCATGTCAGCAAACATCTTTATTTATCCCTTATACTCACTTGATTGATAATTGGAATGAATATGGAATTTTTGTTCAAAGTAATTTTCTCTCTAAACTTGGAAGGTATTGCTATATCATCTTCTGACCTCTATTGTTACTAATGAGAAGTCTGGTGTCACTCGCATTCTAACTTCTAAGGTAATCACCTTATTGGTGTTTTTCTTCTTTGAAAGCTTTTAGGCGCTCTCTCTCTCTCTCTTTTTAATTGATTTCAGATATGGATATTTTTTCTTTTCCAAATCTCAGTGAGCCTTTTGGGCAGCAGACTTATTTTTAATTTGGCAATGAGAAACTTGTTGCCATGGTGTCTGGGTTTATTTCCACCAGTCCCTAACCCCCAACCCCCAATTTCTGCTTTCTCTTTCTGACACATCTATTAGGGGGATATTATCCTTCTTTAGACTGACTCTTGATGAGTTTTAATTGTTCTTTAAAATAATTTTCCTTTTTTTTTCTTTGTATTTGTGTTTTCAATCTTGGCATTTCATTTCTTCCCAACACAGAGTGTACTGAATTTAACATAAGTCAGATCATGACATTCTTACTCAAACCCTAGAGTGGCTTCTGAGAGTAAAACATTTTTCATTTTTTCATTTTCATTTCATTTCTCATTTTTCTGAGAGTAAAACAAAATCAATGGAATAGCCAGTAAAATCACACTTGATCTGCCTCTGGTACTTCTCTGGCTTTAGCTTCTGCTACACTCATTCTTACTCATTCCAATCCAGCTACGCAGCCACTCTGCTTTACCCCTACCTCCCCTGGGCACATTTCCTACCTTAGAGAGTCTATGTAAACTGTTCCTTCTCCCTGGAACTCCCTTCCCAGGTACTCTCTTGACCCAGTCTTTCATCAGTCTCAGGTCTTTGCTTATGTTAAACTGATAGGAAAAACTGGCCCTGATCATCCCATTTAAATTACAAAACCTGCCTCACCCCTAACCCCCCCCCATACTAGATGTCTGTTTTCATGCTCACTCACTTGTCTAATACTCTGATTTTTCACCCATTTATTACGCTTGTATTTATTGTCTGTCCACAGCAGCTAAAGTCAGCTCTGAATGACAGGAGCCTATGTCTGTTTCCACTAGTATAATCTAAGCACATAGTAGTACATACTATCAGAATCAGGCACATAGTAGATATTTAAGATTCAGTGACTGAATGAATAACTTTATGTCCTGGAAAATTAAATTATTGGTCTTCTTTCACTTTTCAATTCAACATATTATTCAGTAATTCTCTTTCAAATTTACATTAATCCGTTCTTTTTCTCAAATTGTTTCTGGATCATAGCTTCCTGCTTTTGTTGTACAGTTGTAAAGTCGTCTCATACTGCTCTATGAATAGGAATGAATATATTTCTAAATTATTTTTTCCTCAAATTTTCTTAAGAGAAAAGGTGAATCCTAATTTCAAATTTGTTCAGTCTTTTTCATTTTTAGTTACATGGCAATATGAAATAATCAAGACTTGATTGTCAGTGCCAGATATTAAATCAAATTAGCTTAAGTAAAGAAAGGATTTTTTTTTCTGCTGATGTGATTAAAATGTTCATGGGTATATCTGTCTTAATTCATGGGTGAATCATTGATCTCCATCCTTTGCATAAGCTATCTCCTTATGGCAGACAATGTGTTCATTGTCAGTTCACTAACCCCAGTGATACATGGGAGTATCTCCAAGTAGTTGCAATAAAACAGTTTCAGTGAAGATTCTGCTTGGCTTGTTTTGGGTCACATGACTAACCTTAAGTCAGATTTTGTGGCCAGGTGTTTGGAATTCAGATTTTTTAGACCTGGGTGTCCTGTTCCTAAGGTGGGAAGAAGTAAAAATATGAGCAGCTTCACTTAAACTACATAAATAAAGATTCCCAAAACAGAGAACAAGATTTTTATTGCCGTGAGGAGAGAGAAAAATTGTGCACCCAGCATAATCCCTGCATGTTTTGAAGAAAATAATTGATTCTTATGTTTTGATCAATAGCTTCAGCTAGAAGGTTAGATAAAGATATAGAAGATCATTCATGTTCAGAGAAAGACACCTGAGTACAACCAGTAAATTATTTTATTAATTGTTTTTTAAACTAGTTGAAGCAGTATCTTCTAACTCATGTATGGACAGTTATTTATAGCTGAATGAATCAGGATTCCATTGTCTTTATGATTTAATTATTATAGTCTACCCATAAATATCACTTGCTAAATATAAGATTAAATCCCTAAGATTAGATGTTCAAGATATTCATTCTTATTTCTTCAAATTCATGCTAGGAAAAATTTTACCTGGAGAGAAGTAATGCCTAAGTTTCTGATAATGTCAGAGAGGAACAAACACTACAATTAATTTACTTTAAAAGGGTAAGGAGTAAAACAGGTAACATAATAATGTAATAATAACATTAGAGTAATACTTCTAATAATAAATTTATAAATTTACTGTTGAATATTCTTAAGTATTTCAAAACATTTCACCGATATCATTGAATCACTTGTTTTTTCATCTCATGAAATCAGAGGGTTGGATATCATTGTGCTCATTTACCAAATGAGAAAACTGATGGTCATGTAGGTAAACATAACATCTATATAAGTCACCAGAAAGCTTTTATCATATTGTATGAGTGATCTTTGTTTATGTCTCTACCTCATCTGTTAGGATTATGAGCTACATGAGGGTGGATATCTTTTATTATTTATTTTTTTATTCCCAGGTCCTGGCCCATGCCTGGCATATATCAGATGACAAAAAAAAAAAAAAAAAAAGTTTTCAAAATAAAATTTAATTGTCTGTGGTCACAAAACTAAGTCACATATGGCTGGGATGAAAACCAAATCTTGTGCTTTCAATACAGCATGTAGACTGCTCATTAAAATGCAATCAATGTGTCACATGTGTTTTTAAATAAATGAACACAATAACCTTGAGTGGGTCCAGTAAGATGCTATCCAACAAAGTATGAGTCAGGGGTCCCAGCAGGAAACAGATGATACACTCTGGGTAATTGAGGAAGGTTAATAAAAGGACTATTATAAAGGTTAGGGAAGAAAACAAGGGATGGTTCCAGACCCTGGTAGTACTAATAATCACAGGGAGTCATTATCACCACTCTTAGACCTGAAGAGGCAAGGAGAAGTAGTTCCCAGAGCCCGTGGTTCTAGAAAGCTGCAGGGAACTTGACAGGAACCATTGTCCTCAGTAGATGAAACCAGCTACCTTACAGAGAGATCCAGCAGGCAGAGAGCCAGGATAAAAAAAAGACCCTGACTTTATCTTCCCTCTTTCCTTCCGTGTCATCCTAGTGCACACCATGACTAAAGCCAACCAGATGACAGAGAGCAAGATACTCATATGAATAAATCCAACCAGGTTAGCATCCCACGGGCCAGGGCACAGAGCAAAATGTAGAAGAAAAGAGAGTGGATCTGGAAGGGTCAAGGGACACAACCAACATGGCAAGTTTCTTATCCCAAGCCTTAAGGAACAGAAGTGAAAACTCACTTGAGTACTTAGCCTACGTTTGACTGGAGACTGAGGAAGCTAATGTACTTGAAAGGACCTGGTGTGCTAATGGGGCTGCTGCCAATCTTTGGAAGAGTAACTTGTTCTTGTCTAGAAGCATAAACAGATGGGGTCCATGGTTTAACTCACCACTTACGCTGCGTGCAGCTGTCGGTTGTGGCTGTCGTCCTGGGTTCCAGAGGGTTGCAGGCTGTAATCTGTATCCAAATTCTTCCAGAGAACAACTGGCATACTTTCTGCACAGTAAGTACAGACTCAATCCATCCACGCTGCTGGTATCAAAGGATATTCTTCATTAATTGAATGTGACAGTTCTCTTACCCCTCCTTTTTTAGAGAACAAAATACTGATTCAAAGATTGTTCTATGAACTCCAAACAACACACACAGCTGAAGCCAGTGAATCAGTTTGGTCTATTTCTTCATGAATAGGTCCTTCTGTGTGGTGTGTCTGAGTGAGTCCTAACTTGCAAAGTCTTCACATGGCTCACCCAACACTAGTCTTCTTACTTGGCATGGCTTTTCCTCTAGGGCCATGATGATCTCAGCTGTGTTGTTGTGCAACTTATAACATGCAGAATATTTAAGGAAATGACCTGAATAAATCTCTTTCAAGCAAAGGGTCAGATTCAAGCTTCTGGTATTGATGTCTAAAAACTGGGAGAAACCACATCTGGTTCCATCATTGTAGGACCCTGGTGAACTCATTAACCTTTCTAAACTTCAGTATTTCCATCTATGGAAAGAGATGTTTAACTTCCCTTCCTGCATTGTCAGGGTTTTGAAATCCCTAAAGTGCTACCTAATTATAAGTTATTATAACCACGTAATATATAGCTATTGAACATAAATATTAATATGAAATATTTGAAAGGGTTTATATTTCATGGGGCTCATGAAATAACATGCTTTAATTAGACTAGAAGAAAGGTACTTTTATTTCAACCTATCATGAAAAATTGTGTGAAAGTGGAAAAGTCACTCATTTTTTTAACTATTATTTTCTATTTCTTTTATTAACATATAATGTATTATTTGTTTCAGGGGTACAGGTCTGTGAATCATCAGTCTTACACAA